>NW_013550612.1:3353270-3494349 GCF_000835455.1 Fonsecaea pedrosoi CBS 271.37 | reverse complement strand
GTTGTGTTCATTCTGGTTGTGTTCATTCTGGTTGTGTTCATTCTGGTTGTGTTCATTCTGGCTGTCACGTTGGTTCTCGTCGCTTCGCTGCCCCCTGCATTTGGCATTTTGATAGCGTCGCACCACTTGATCCGCGTCGCGTCTTCTTGTGTCCGGCAATGAAGAGTAGTGATATTGATCCAAGGTACGAGACACGTGGAGATGATGAGTTGTGACATCGTCCCTCGGTGACAAACCCAGATAATAGCGTAGCAGTTGAGTCTCCTTGCTGGTCTCGAGCTTTCCAGAGTAGATTTCCACGGCCTCTCGTAGATCCTCAAGACATTTGAAGACCGACAGAGAAGGAGATGGGGTAGACTCTCGCAGTTGTTCGATGGCTCTTTCAAGGGTTTTCAATTCATCGTCGAGGTTGGCGCGGCTATCGTTGTCAGTCTTTTCGCTGATGTTTTTAATAACTTCTTTGATGGAGCTGTCCAAAAGGAAGTTAACCCTCCCAAGGCTGACTTTTTCCTCATCGACCTGTGCCAAGGCTTCATTGATGCTTGAGCCCAATACGTTCTTTTTGATAACATTGAAGCCGTCCGAATCTTGTTGCACATGCTTGGCCATTCTAATAGCCTTTCGCCATTGCCTCTGGCCGTGAACAGTTTCCCAAGTCACGAATGGTACCTTTGAATAGTTAGCAGGTCCCAGCAAACCGCTGACATTGCTCTGGATTCAATTTACCCAGATTGCCATTTTGGATCCCTTCAGGCCAGTCATTCCTCTAGTGTCATACACTCTATCTTTGTCCCTTTTTTTGGTCGTCTCAATGCTTTGCCCTGCTTTCGCGGCCGTGGGGGGCTTCTTCTGCTCAGGGTTGGTCTCGCCTTTGCCCGGTTCGTTCGATGCGCTAGGCACTTCACCATTACCCGTTCCACCTACCCTGGCCCTTGGTTCGATGGCGTTAGAGGGGGTGGCGTTGGCACGAGACATTTGTGACCCAACATTTTCGGCGTGCTCAGCTGCGGTGGCAGTGCCTTCGAGGTCGCCATGTTTGTTTTCCGAGGGTTTCGGGGAGCGTTTCTCCTGATGTTCTGGTCCAGGAAGATGTGATTTTCTCTGCTTGTCTGGTTCCTTCTCAGTAGGGAGTTCCGACCTCTTGATTGGCGCATCTGTCTTTGACACCGCCTGTTGTCTCCGGTCCGTGGAGATGCTGCTTGCCTCTTTACTAGAGGTAAAGTCAATCTGATGAAACTGAAACATAGTCAATGACTTGGCTAGACCAGAAACAAAGTGTATGGTAAAGTATCTCACGCGCACGCCAGTGTTCATAAATCGGCAATGTGCATCTCCCAGATGTTCACCATCGCGACGGTTCTCTGATATGAAGTTTTCCACTCGAGCATACTCCTCGTCTGTTTTATTCGCGTCTTTAGAGATTCTTTGCACAAGGTCCTGGCCAAAATGTCAGGAGATAAGCTCAACAACTCGGTAGGCACTCTCTCTCTCTTTTACCTTAAGCCAACGCCACTGCTCAGAATCAGTCAAAGGTTACAATGGTCGAGGATAGGCGCCGTCACTCACATTGTTTGCTGGAAGATGTATCCACCTGAATTGGTGTTCAAGCTGCTTGATATCCCAACTCCGCCGAATTTTCTCCATTATCTTTTCTGGTCCACTCCCGTATATGATGTCGTAGACGCTTTTCTGTATTGGAAGGGTGGTATCTGTTCCCTCGGAGAGAGAAAAGTCGACGATATTCGCAGTGAAGGTGTTGCAGACATCTGTCGGCCCCTCTCCTGGAGAGTCTGGAAGTTTCAGAGGAGCCGGCTTTCGAGGAAACCGTAAGGGATTCTCAAGAAGCGTCTGGATCTCGTTGGCGCTCAACTCCTGAGCGAGCTTAAGAGCCGATTTCCCTTTGTTGATTCTCTCCTCGGGGTTGGCGCCACTGCGCAGCATGTCCTGAACAACACTTTTATCTCGATAGTGCACTGCCCAGTGAAGCGGAGTCCATTTGTTCGTCTCTCCACCTGGCTCATTTGACATTATCTCCAACAGATCCTGAGCGATGGTGTTGTATCCCTTCCTCACAGCAATTTTGAGCGCTTTGAGTCCATCTTCCTTCGGGAGCATCTTTCTTCTGGGACTCCCCATCAATTTCTCCGCCAATAATTTCGCAAGCTTTTCTTGACCGCCAAATGCAGACCAGTACAAGGGTGTTGCGGCTGTTGCGTCTTCTGGGATACCTTCCCTCAAAAGAGTGGGATCAATAGATAGGACGCTCTCCAATAGATATTGATCTCCTTTTCGAGCTGCCCATTGCAACGAACAGCGTGCTGACCTCGGCGATCTTTCCCAGTGACTTCCATTCATCCACAATATGTCTCCAACTGACTTAGCCTGCTCCTCTGTCATGGAGAACATGTTCCTTTCTTCCCCGGATCCAGTAGACATCAAATTTGCCTCCCAGTCAACTAGAAGCTGTACCACATCTACTGCGCCGCTCCTTGCAGCAGCAGCAAGCGCGTATTTGTTGCGGTCGACCTGGGCAGCGATCGTGTTTTTCATTTTATCCAAGAGGAGTTTCACCACCTCAAAATGACCCTCTGCACAAGCATGGTGTAAGGCTGTGTTCCCGCCCTTGTTCTCGGCTGCAATCATCCCTGTGCTTTCTTTCTTCAATGATGATAATACTAATTCCATTGCATCTTTGCTTCCTTTGTCTGCAGCCCAGTGTAAGACAGTCCAATCGTCGTCGTCCCTGGCATTGCTGACAACGTTGTGATTCAGTAGTTTTCTGATGGCGTCCGTCTTGTTGTTATAAGCAGCCAGGTGCAATGGCGTTCCCCCATTTCGTTGTCTTGATTCGGAGTTTGCACCCTTTTTAATCAGGATATCTATCAACTCTGCATGACCTTCAACGCAGGCCCTGTGCAAAGGCGTACATCCATCCTCATCCCTCAACTCGAAATCCGCACCCTTCTCCAATAGATGCTCAACGACACCTTTTTCTCCCGTTAATGTGGCCCAATGTAATGCCGTTTGTCCATCGTCTGATACTGAATCAATAATAGCGACACACTGCCTCTCCAATAGTAGCTTGACAACCTCTGTGGAGCCTCCTTCGGCAGCCCAGTGAAGGGGCGTCATGCCATATTGATCATTCGCGTTGACATCGGCACCATTTTTGAGAAGGAGCTGTGAAACCTCTTCTTCCCCAGCTATGGCGGCGAAATGTAAGGGTGTGCCATATTGATATAGGCTGGAGACATCAAAGCCCTTTTCAAGTAACAACTCTGCAATCTTTTGCGATCCTCCGGCTGCTGCCCAGTGTAAGAGGATCGTGCTCACTGAATCTTCTTTGTTCACTGAATCTTCTTTGCTCATCAACTCCCGTACCAGTGGAAAATCACCGCTAAAGGTTGCATACGCTAGTCGTATCATCTCGTTGGTATCTGGGGACTTGAGTGAGTCGTCCTGGTGAGGTAAGAGCTTGACAACGTAGATCTGTTCGTATTCAAAAGCCCTGTATAATGCTGTTTTTTGACCCTTGTCCAAGGCTGTCGTATCGACTTGGCACTTGAGAAGAAGCTTGACGACGTCTTCGCTGCCATGTCGAGCGGCTACATGCAGAACTGAGTCTCCCTGACCATTTATATCATTCACAAGCAGAGCCGTCTCTTCCTTGCTGGTCTTGATAGTCGTTGTCTTTCCCTTGCCAAGTAGAAGTTCGACACCTTGTAGGTAGTTTTCTGATGCTGCTTGGTGGAGAGCTGTGTCTCCCGTAGTGGTTTCTATTGTGATTTTTGCACCAGCCTTCAACAGCAGCTCTATGATAGCTTCTTCTTTCCTTACAGTGGCTCCGTATAGGGCCGTCTGCCCATCCTCGTCCTGCGCATTGACATCGAGGTTATTCTGGGCGAGCAGAATGCGCGTTACTTCTGTTCTTCCGTTCAGTGCGGCTTTGTGGAGGACAGTGCAACGGGATTCGTCCATCGTGTTGATGTTTGCCCCCCTTTTAAGATAGCGAATCAATTCCTGAGCATCACCGTCTTGTGCTGCTTGCAACAACTTCTCATTGAAATCTTCCTGAGTCCCATTGATATCGGGTCCATAGTCTTGCGTCGGCTCTGCAGGGGAAGTAGAATCTACCATACTTGATGGATCCTCACTGATATCGGGTCCATAGTCTTGCTGCACCTCTGCAGGGGCAGTGGTATCTGCCATGTTTGATGGATGACGGACGCGTAAGGCTGAGGCTTGAGCGCCGGGTGTCGATATGGACCCGAGTGGCGTCGAAAAACAGCGGGCCGGCTGACAATGTGCGCGCTTCGACGAAAAGTAATCCCGATACCTTGTTGTACAGCGATTATAGCAATCCAGAGTATGTTCATTCCAAAGAAAATCTCAAAAGGAGGGCTGCGAGCGGGCTGCAATTCCAGCTTGCGCATATCGCTCACCTGTCCAGGGCGGCATGGAAGGCTGCCACATCCACTTGCGGCTGAGTGCTTTGCAGTTATTGAGTCCGCAATTGTAGGGTGGATGAGCACCCTTTTACTGCATCCCATCCATGTGAGATATGCTCAGCTACTCTCGAAGGCGTCTTTGACTGGCTAGGATATAGCGCTTCGCTGCAGAGGGTTGCAAGCTCTGCCACTTTTGTCTTCTTGCAGCCTTGACTGGGATTCTGGGGGAGGATCGGGACCGGGGGGTCCAACCTATCGGAGTTTGCTGTTTGCGCCTCCATTGAAACTATTGTGTTGCAAGACCTATTGGACCCGACCACGTTGTAGTGGCTTCATACGGCCAATGTACTTCTGAGGCGGTTTTACCAGTTCGAGCATTATGATCAAAGCCTTCCTGCTTGTCGTTTGCCCCAAGCTTTGCCTAAACTCGGTTAGTGCCTACTCTGGCCGCTTTGCTGAGCAATGTTTGGAAGCGCTGTGAGGACTAGGTCTGTGTCAATGAAGGTGTAAGAGATGTAGAGGTGGGTAAGTGTAATATGAGTTGTCTGACTGATCGACATGTGAGTGTGGGGATCCCGCCCCTTCTCGTCTCTTTTTCAGTCCTCGAGGATCGTTCGTTCATTCGTAGGCAAAGTCGACAGCTATAAAGACGGAGACGATCCTGCGTACAAGTAAAGGTGAACGGCATCCAGACAAGCAGAACCGATACTATGTAAGGGGCAAAAAATTCGAGGACATAGCAAGCATCAAACCAAGTCGAGGCTCCAAGCAAAAGCCAAAGGCCGTAGGTGCTACTGTTCCGCAGGCAGCATCGCTGACCCGTAGACAATCCATGGCAGCAGGTAAAATGATACTCGAGGCCTCTGTGTCGATTAGGCGAGGCTGACCATTAGGAGACTAGGAGGTTTGTATCGACGAAGGTGTAGGTAAGTCGGTAAGTGTAATGTGAGTGTCTGACTGAGTACCTCATAAATACGAGGTGATGAAGGAAGTGTGGCAGGTGTGGGTAGTGGGCGGACGTTGGCAGGAGAGGCCGGTGGGGGCCGAATTGAGGCTCCGCGGCTCCCAAAGGCTCCCACGACACCTCACGTGGATGATCATCACGTGACAAGTTAAAGCGGCCGCAGACAGGAGGGACTCGTGAGGTATTCAATCATTCTCTAGGAAAAGGAAAAGGAGGAAGAAGATGAAGGAGGCGCCTGGAGGCTTGTCTGGTATGGGTACCATTCATTTATCGTTTATGATTTTACTTTGACAGTCCACAATCAATGACGGAGCGGCACAAATCAGTTTTCTGGCCCTCTGACTTTCCAAAAGGGCTTCTCGACCACCCTCCTGAACGGCTCTTTATTTTTTCCCTTCGCAGCGCCGCCGCCGCCGCCGAGGACCTTCTGCCCCGTCTTCCCTGTATCTCCCAACGCGGATGGGTCGTGGATTGCGTCTTCGAATTCATCCATGTCGATACTAGACTTGGTCTCGATTCCCAGGGTTGTCTTCTGGTTCTGTTCCCGCTGTCTTGCAGGATCGAGGCACCACACAACTACATCGCCCTGCCGTCTCCCATCGTCGTGCCAGTGAGAATTGAACAGTCGCTCACATTCGCCATATCCGCTCCCCCTGAGGATTACTTGTAAAGAGGGTTCTAGCTGGGCGAAGAAGACGAGGTAGTCTGGCCATGGCTTTCGGCCTTGGCCGCTGGTGAGCCAGAAATGTTCTGCCCGCTCTCTCTCCAGGAGATCGGAAGGTATGGTGTCGATCTTACCCTGTATATTTGGGGCCGCGAGAATTCCTGCCACCGAGCCGCTGGGTCTAGTGTTGCCCTTGCGTTGTGGAGGGTGGCGTGACATGTATTTCTTCACCCAGAGCGAAGGGTTGGCGTAGAATTGGTCTGCTTCGTCCAAATAGCTTGATTTCTCGGTCGCGTTGAGATTGAGTGGCGGTTCACACGTCAGAGCCCAAGCTCGGATGCCTGGGTGGGTCGAGGTCGGGGGGTATTGTAAATGTGAGCGCCATGGGGTGGAGTGACAGGGCATGAACATGCCAACCGTCATGTTTGAGGGTGTGGGAGAGGCAAGATAGACCGCCTCGAACTCGTGACGTAGGTAGTGTGTTAGGTCGATAATTCCGGAATTGTGGATCTGGGTGGTGTAGTATGATACTGTGAGATTTAGGGACAGAATAAGGAGGAGGACAAGTCGCTTTGTCATGTGAGACGACCAAGACGAGGTTGTCAACGGCTGGAAGAAGGACGCCAAAGGCAAGGCAGTCACAGTATGTAGAGCTGGAAGCAAGGGATAGATGAAGCGCACTTCCTTGTGTGCGATGACTGAGAAGGCCGCTGGGACAAGAAGACATATGATGGAGAGAGAGCGAAGTGCACCGCGGCCAGCCGGAGGTGTCTGTGCAAAATATGCATCGTTTGAGCTCAAGGCTCGAAACAGTCCGGTCAATGTAAATGGTAGTGCCGTCATTAAAAGAAGAGGATACCCTTGGGAAACATAATAGTGCCAATCATTGTTGCCGTAGAAGCTTGCCAGTGACTGGACAACATTGACCTGGAGGAAGTTCAGGGGTGGGAAGACCCAAGCGTCGTAGAATAGTCGATCAAGTATGGTCGAAGAGGCCAGAACCATGCTCCCACAGAGCACTGTTTCGCGCACGAACAGGATACACTCGGCCCAGTTTGGGCCTATCGAGTTCCAATCCCGAATGAAGGTGGTGAATGTCAAGATCATCCATATTAGAACATTCGTGGGCCGGAGGATTGTCGCCACAGCAGCGCAGAACAGCGCCCTTCGCAATCGGGTCAACTCGTCTGTCAAGCCCTTTTCCGCCGCAGATTCGTCTCGAGAGCGGATCCCGTGGTTCTCAAGCGGAGCCTTGGCGGCGTCGTGATTTCCAGTTTGTGGAAGCATCCAATGCCAGGGCCAATTGTACAGGGCAATGACGGTCAAGGTCGTTTCCAACGAATTGGAGAATGTCCGCGTAGAACAGAACCATTGCCACGGGCTGACCACAGTTAACAACAACGTTGCCAGAGCTGCTGCCGAGTCTTTCCCGTAGACGTAGGACGCAAGTCTCCAGGTATAGAAATCCGTTGTCGCGGCGAAGAATGCCTGTAAGGTCTTTGGGGCAGCAAGCAGGACCTCTGAGCGAACAGGGCTTTGCAATATCAAGCGCTCAGCAACGGTGTCGGCCAGCTGGTAGCATAGCCCGAAGATGGCAGGGTGTATCGCTGATCGCAGATGGTTCTTCCACTCCTGTTGTCCGTCATGAGCTTTCCTTCACTGTCTGTATGCCTTTTGTCGGTTTATCGCACCCATGTTATCCACGCTCCTGCTCTTCCTCCAAATGCCCACTGCCATGCTGGCTCCAAGGCCTGGAAATACTCGTCTGGCTGGAAGAATGTCCTTGTCGTCAAGGCATTGACCAATCGTAACCCGACTAAGAATAGGAAGACGTTGTGAGGCGCGATAGAGAACGAACGTCGCGTGCTGGGAGAGGACGGAGCGCGTGTGAGCCGACGACTGGCTGATGCATTTTCACCCGTTTGCAGAACCGACTTGGCCACAATTGACTCATCTAATGACATTGCTTTCCATATGAAGAGCTTGAGGAGGTGCCAAAGAGACTTGGGGCACAGAATTGTAATGTGTCCTTCAATTGCCAAATGCAGCCTTTCGAGTTCGTCAAGCAACTTCTCCAACTTTCTCCAAATCAGCCTGGCAATGACAACAACAGACTGCAAGTACTAAATACACCTTTAATGTCAACATCTTCTCTCTAGGAACAGGAGGGCAAGTCAGGGAATATTTTGTTCTAAAAACTCCTTAAAGTAATTTCTACCGGTATCTCATTTACTTTCTACAAAGTACTCATTCTCCCTCTGGTAGTGTTCCCAGTTCATTCCCTGAGATAATCCCTCATAGCACAATAAGCAGAACGCGCACACGCTGCAGGCTCTCCGCAAAACAAATTTACTCGACAGTGACAGACTTGGCCAAGTTGCGCGGGAAATCCACGTTCAGTCCCTCAGCAACCGCAAGCCAGTAGGCAATCAGTTGCAGTGGGATGACGTTTAACAAGCCTTGCAAGCAGTCGACCGTCTTTGGCACCTCAATGCGCTCCGTCTTGGAGGGGGGGAATTCTGGGTCGTCCTTGTTGCAGATTACAATAGGTCGTCCACCACGAGCGATCACTGTCAAATCATTAGCTATGACCATCGGGATGGAAGCGGGGACAGTCCTTACCTTGTTGATAAGCGTTCAGTGACTTGGGGAAGATGTCATCTCTGGTCAGGATCATAATGATGGGCAAATTCTCATCGACAAGCGCCAAAACACCATGCTTGAGCTCTCCAGACATGACTGCTTCGCAGTGGAGATATGAAATCTCCTTGATTTTCAGGGCACCTTCCAAAGCTGTTGAGTATTGGCTGCCTCGGCCGAGGAGCAAGAGAGATTTCTGGTTCTGCAGGAATTTGGCGCACATTTCTTTGATCGAGTCGTTGAGTTTGAGGATTTCGCGGAATTGTTCGCTGACCTTGGCCAGGCCATCAATGATTTCATGACGGCGCTGGGCCTTGGAGAGGCGGTCCTCGCTCAGGGACAAAGCAAACATGATCATGGCCACGAACTGAGAAGTGTAAGCCTTGGTCGAGGCGACACCGATTTCAGGTCCAGCGTTGATGTGGACACCGCAGTGGGTCAGCATGGAGATGGACGAGCCGACCACGTTGACAATTCCCACAGTGAGAGCACCTCGCTCCAAGCAGTATCGCAGAGCCATGAGCGAATCGGCGGTCTCGCCAGACTGTGACACAAACACGCAGGTGTCGTCCCGGAAAACTGGGGCCTGTCTGTCGAGGAAATCGGAAGCCAACTCGACAGAAATGGGGATTTCCGTGAGCTCCTCAAACGCACCCCGGACAGCCATACAAGAATGGTAGCTGGTACCGCAAGCGATGAAGATGAGTCTTCTGCATCTTCGAATGGTGCTCATGTATTGTCTGAGACCTCCCAAAGTGACGGTTCTGTTTGCAACATCCAAACGACCACGCATGGTGTTGACGACAGATTCGGGCTGTTCAAAGATTTCCTTTTGCATGAAGTGGTCGAATTTGCCCTTCATGATCTCTTGAAGTTCAAGCTCGATGGTCTGGATAGCGCGCACGTTGCTGGTACCGTCATCTTTGGTCAATCTGTGAATGTTGAGCTGGCCATCGTGGATGTGGGCAATGTCATCGTCTTCAAGATACAAAACTTTCTTGGTGTGCTCGACCAGGGCCGAAGCATCAGACGAGAGGAAGAACTCGGCTGGTTGAGGCATACCATCATCCGACAAGAATGCCCGGGATTGTGATCGGTGGAGCAGCGACTTGTCAGGGGGAGCCAACATGCCGTTGGGGGCCAAGAGTCCAGCTGTAGACTTCTTGACTGCAACATTGTGGTTTGCAATCTCAGCAGACAGAGCACCACCATCTTCAGAGTACTCGACGTCCACAAAGTCCACCTTCATCTTTTTGGCAGTCTTCACTCCCACCACCAAAGGTGAGCCCTTTCGGGCGGCGATGCATTCGTGGGGGTAGTGGACGGACTTCATGAGCAGGCCAAAAGCTCCCTGGAGCTCCTTGATGATAGCCTTTCCGAGCGTGGTGAAATCAATGTCTGGGTGTTGGTCATAGAGGTATTTGGCAAGCTTCGCAATGCACTCGGTGTCGGTGTCGGTCTCGAACTTGAAGCCCTTGCCCTCGAGCAAGGCCTTCAACTCTTTGTAGTTTGTGATGATGCCGTTGTGGACGACAGCAAACTCCCACTTGGGGTCAGATCTGTGAGACGGTTAGCGAGGGATGCCTCGCACATGCACATGAAAATGTTCCTGAACTGACCTGTGAGGATGGCAGTTGAGTCTGGAAGGCTGGCCGTGGGTGGCCCATCGGGTGTGAGCAATACCGCAGTGAGAGTCAAAGACCTTGGTCATGTCGACGCCAGACTTTTCAACCAGCTCTCGGAGTTTGGCCACCTTTCCCACCTCTTTAAACGCAAAAACCTCATTTTTCTTGTCGCCATCGACCGCTAGACCGGCGGAGTCGTAGCCACGGTACTCGAGACGGGCCAGACCTGAACAATTCCATGTTAGAAAGATGAGTGGTTGGAATGTACGGGGCACTACCCACCATTGAGCAAGGTGTCTAGAATAAACCTGCGGTCCTTCTCGACCAGATAGTTGATGTAGCCAAAGATGCCACTTGATATTCCGTCAGCTCATTCTCATTGCCCCGGGATGGTTGGCGGGAATACAAACCACATCTTGAAGATTGGTGCAGCGGATGTCTGGAGAGATTGATCTCAATTGGGGTGAGAAGAGAAGAGAACGGTCACAAAGCACGCTCAGCCAGCCTTGTTATAGGGTCGTGGTCCAGTCGACGGACAAAGGAAAGGATAGACTTGTTGCAGACAATAAAGGAGGGGCGGTCAAGGCAGGATTGCAGGCCACGGGCAAGGAGGGCAAGTTCTGGGTTTTGGGGATGATATGAAGAGCAAGGGAGGAGAGCAAGTGAGAGTGAGTGAGTGAGAAATGGGATTCAGCTGGAAGGAATCAGCAAAATAGTTGTAGCACCAAATTATTCTTTTTCGTTGCTGACAACCAGCGGTATCCAGGTCAGGGCTGAAATTCAAACCTCGACTGCACCAAACGGTGCATGCAAGTCTCGGACACCAGGACGCGCATCAGAGGCGCAACACCAGGACGACCAGCGTCACCGCTAAACTCAACTCGGCTGTCTCGCCAGCCGCATGTGGCCCTATACGAAGAGCGCAACACGCACACGCAGGGTCCTTTGCCTGGGGCCCAGTTTTTTTGGAAGGGTTGACGAGACCATTTTAGCCCCCACTTGGTGGCATTGGGTAGGGGAGAAGCCTGGAAGGTGCTTTTCCAGTAAGCCCGATCCAACTGGCAGCTCGCGAGTGGCGCCGGAGGGGGTGGTGGGGGGGCAAGACCCGGGTTTTGGTAGGGAGTGGTGCTCAGTCGTAACTACACAGTAAGTGCCTACATATGCCCACCGCCTACCGCCCGCCGGCAACCCACTGGCCACTTCCCAGGTATACATACATTCTCACTGGCAGGGCAACCGCCTAGGCATTCTCCTTGGCAGGGACAATTGCTACAAGCAAACAAACAACAACATCCTGCTCCTTGCACGCACAGTTGACATTATGCCATCAGAAGTCCATTCATTATTATTGTACCTTGGAGGCTGTGCAGGCAGCTAGCTTTTCTAGTCTCTTCATCTCCAGCTCCAAGCTTTCAATCAATCCGACTCGTCGTGTCCCACGCCGCCCCCAGAATCTCCTCGTTTCCTCTATACGAGTACCTAGCTTTGCAGCTAGATTCCCATGTCTTGGGTCCCTCGGTGGTGAAACACTTGTCGCCATAGCGTCAATACCCCTTGCTTGTGCCACTGTTGTCTCGTACAGACTTCTATCTTTGTACATCTGACGAGCCTGCCGCAAGTGTTATTACTCATCCTTTTGCCATCTGGCCTTTTGTCTCTCCGAGTATACGTGGTCAACACTGAATGGGTCTAACTCTATTCTCCAAGCTGATATGGACAGAACAGGTTACCCTCTGAGCCGAGTCTATGCGAGGTTGCTCCTCTTAACAAGCCTCGGAAGAGCTCCACCAGTGGCTGAAGTCCAAAAATATGGAGGCTGACGAGTGAGACTTATCTCGTCACGTCGCACGCCGTCATCCCATCCCGCCTCGTCGCTTGCTGAGACAATCTGGCCCCCGTGGCATTTGGATCGGCTACTTTCCCGTTTGAGAGTTGGTTCCAGCTCCGCATACCAAGAGTTGAGAAGAGGCTGTAATAACACGAGCGGATGAAATAGGGGTTGAGTGTCACTTGATCACGTCATTCATTCGTTCTTGTGTTCTTCTCTACTACAAGCGCAAGGAAGTCCAAGGTGTGTGTGTCTGTGTGTGCAGTTCAAAATCTCAGTTCCAAGGCATTACCACTCGCTCTGCAATGCCCTCGGGTCCAACTGTTGCCTCCCATCAGGATGAGTGTACCGGGTAGGCGATGTCGAATGGCCCGACCTGGGCTTTTTCGTGGCGATCCTGCTGGACGAGGGTTTTGAGGCCCCGGACAAAAGAAAGATCCTTGATATATCGTGAATCCAATTGCCGAAATAGCACTTTGGAGGATTGGCGCATGATACTGAGTACAAAATACTCGCTAATAAAGGTTTTCCTCACATCACCCACCCATTTCTCCACCGAGTCTAGTCCCCCATCGATAGAGGAGCGGCACGAGCAGATTCAGATACAATCCAAGCCCCTGGATCGAGTTTGGTGAGAAAGAATAATCTGAGAAATAATCCCCGCCGTGGCCACCGCGGGCCGGTTTGTTCTGCGCGTCAGCATACGTCCTAGTGAGTGCCACCGAGCGATATCGAGGGCTAGAGAAGGAGGATCATAAGCGTGATATACTTGTACCTGTGTATGCTCGCATAAAGGCTTTGGCGGAGCTTGGTATTATTCCCAAACAGGTCATAGAGATTATGTCGTTGTGCGTTATAGTGATAATCAACTGACCCACCCGATCGGTTTTCACCTAGATGGGTTGACAGCCTGCCATTACGGCTGTGGTCGTCGACATTGCAAGCAATGCCTAGAGCATTCATGAATCGGTTGGTAGTGCAAGCCCCGAGGTGGACAGCGATTGGTGTAGAGTATCAGGCTGGGGTCGATGTTGGTGAACCACGACTCGCTATGATCCAGCACAGCAGCCTCAGCTTCGTCCATCCAAGCAGATACCATTCATGTCCTCGACGCTGTAATTGAGTCCTGTTCGTACAGCATTTACTCGGAAGTAGCTGCGGCAGCAGCAGAAGACTCACCAACCTGCCATGTATGTATATAGGTTCGTTCGGACACTGGAATGGATATATACGTACCTGTCATGTATATTGTGTATACATACATACCACAGCCCTTCCTCCCTTCCTTGCTGTTGCTGGAATATGAACGCTCTTGCCCAAATGAATGCTGCTTGAGACCTGTCTGTGTTCTTGGGCCATGGCTCCATCGTTCTTGCCCTCAGACGTTGTCGTGGTGCCGTAGATCTGTTCGCATCTCGTACCTCTCTCCCTCTCTTCTTCCCAACAAGCACTCCCAGTCGAATCCCAACAGAGCAGGCCTGCTCTTTGCTGGCTACCCAGGATGTCTCGTCTTTCTCCAACTTCCTTGCCAGTGGCTTGAGCCACCAGATATGATTGAAGTCGGAAGCTGCAATAGACACTAGGTGTCTTTGAAGAGCTGGAGTTCATCATTCTTCGAATCATATACCGGTGGGTTCAAATCCCACCAGCCAAGGAAGATATTCAGAGTACTCGGAGCCTTGGGCAAGGAAGAAGACAACTGTGATATCGGAGGCTGAAAGCTTTTTTCTCTTTCTTTCAGGATTCTCCCCAGAGCAAAGGAAAATATGTGTCATACCCGTGGCTGAAGTCAAAGACACGGGTCAACAAGCAATTGTGTCCCGTGTCAGTCCAACATCCTTCAGAGGTATATTGTTTCGGTCCAAATCCCACCAGCCAGTGATGTCTTTCTTTGAAACATTTCGGGGATTTGTGCTGACATTTTATACCCGACAGCCTAGCAGATGAGTCACTTCCCTCAGACACTCAATTAGTGGTCAGGCAACCAGAGGCCGTGCCACAACTCATCAGAACCTTCCTTGACTGATTAAGTTTCTTACAGAAGTGTCTAAGTGTGCGATTGGTGACCCTCAGAGCAAAGGATGATGGCGGAAGCCTGGAATTGACATGTGGTCGGTTGCGCTTCTGTAAGGTTTGCAAGAGTTTGGTTGACATGAATATGTGTTTGAGTCTTTGTGCCGGAGGAAGAAATCAAATAGCTCGTCCTTGAGATCAGGTTGACACTGAAATAAGATACACTGTACTTACCCGTGTCCTGATCGTGGCACGACTCTGTGAAAGGAGACCGCCTCTACTGCTGTCTAAGACCGAGTCAGCCACCCAGAGATATGTATACACAACCTTTTTCCACAGTAAGTGAGGAGCAGCGGCCTCGCTCCGAGTCTGTGAGAGTGTAAAGAGTGTCAATCCTAACCACCGCATAGGTAACAATAATAGGAGACAGAAATTCACGTCCAAAGGGCGGAAGGATGATGATGATGATGATAGGGTGCGTTCATTCCATTCAGTTCAGTGCAATTATCGACATTTGAATCTTTGAATCTTGTGTACAAGGACTTCGAACCTTTCTTTGCTCTGCTCACGATCCGATCAAAGGGACGAGTGGTTGTTATCATTTCAGCCGACTGGGTCCCAAAACACAGCAAATCCTCCACAATACGAAATGTTGTTTATGCACTTTCCCCCGCCCGATTATTTTGTTTTCAACTCCGCCTTTCCAGGGACAACCACAGGATGGGGAGAGTCAGTGAGGCGTTTCTTCGTAGTCAAACTGTCACCACGTGTGGTGGGACAGATTCTGTCCGTCCATCGCGTAACATAATCAGGGATATCGGATGGGGAGAGGCTGTCGAGCGGTCTCAGTAAGAATGTCGGGGTTGTCTGGGATTAAATGCGGTAAAAAAGGCAAAACATACCTGTCCGTTGACAGCTCCAACAAGTGTCTTGCCCGTCTCCAGGTTCGTCTTGGGCATCTTCTGGACTGATATTGGCCCATTGATCTCGCGATCGAGGTTCATATATTCCTTGGCTGCATCTTTGGTGCCCCGCTCAAGCAGATACCTCATGTAAGTCGTGATGAGCTCTTGAACGATGGCTTCTGGTAGGGCGCTCTTGGTGAGGATCTCGTCCACGACCCGCCGAATCCGCTCATAATGCTGTTGCTCTGTCTCGCTACTTGTGGGTTGTTCAATTTCGAAACGCAGGTAGCTGGACCAGAAAGCTGGGCTGTCGAGGTACAAGTGTTGGTTCTTCTGGAAAACCTGGCGAGCCTCTTCCGTCGAGCCCTTAACTTTCCAGAGGAGTTTCGCCCATTCAGCCACCAGGGCAGCTTTTGCTGCAGATTCGACGTTCGGAGACTCCAGGTGACTTTGGTACACGGCAACAGCGGCCGCCAGACCTGAATGACGACGATTTATGTTCGCCAGAGAGACAATTGTCTCGACATGGCCTGGTAACTGAAAGAGGATCGCATCGTGTATGTCCTTTGCCACATCGACACGACCGGACATTTCTTCGAAATAGGCGTACTGAAGTCTGGTTGTCGGCAGAGCAATCGGAACATAGAAGCAAGACGCTCTTTGATAGATGTTTCGAACTTCCTCTTCCTTGCCCGGCTGGGCCAGCATCCACCGGGCGTATCTTAACCAGAACTCGTCGTGCTGCGCACAAGTGACCAAGCAGCGCTCATAGAGAAACTGGGTGCGGGTGTAATCACCTTCTGATTCTTCAAAGTCGAGATATTTGCGCCAATTAGTCAGTTGAGCTTCGTCGAGATCCGTCACGTGGAAATATGGTCGCTTGATTTCCGATTCATACGTCCATCGTTTCGTAGTCTCGTTCTGTGTCCGTCGGAAGATGTCGAGGTGATAGTTATCAATCCGGGTCCGTAACTCTCGCTCTACCTCTGGCTGGCTTCGGCCGGCTTTGTAGCCGGCTCCTTCGTTCTCGATATCCATCTGCAGCTGCGTGAGAGTGCCGGGCGGAGCGATGGCTGAAAGCGGGCGTGACTGTGCCATCTGCCGGTACTTCTCAAAGTATCTCGCGTATTGATGCATCGGTATGTGTATGATTCGGCCGAGGATGGCGAAGATTCGGTCGAATCCTTCCATGCGTTCTTCGAATTCAACATATTTATCCCAGAAGGGATGGGCGAGGAAGTCGAGGCCGACACAAACCGCTCCTCTCTCAAAGAGCCTGATCATCCGCTAGTTAGTATTATTGTGCACTACCTTTTGCGAGGGACTTGGGAGAATGGGAGGGAGAAAGCAGACATGGGAGTATGGGGAATGTACGCGTGATAATAGTCCTTCAATTTCTTTTGCAACAAAGGTTGAGATGGTCCTGCAGAAAGGGTGGGCGGGCAAAGGCCCAATTCTCGGGCAAATCAAATCAAAGCACCTGACTGGTGATGAGTGAGAAGCAAGCTCGGAAGGGGAGGGACAGCGACGATGAGCTCACCAAAGCTGCGGTGGCCATCATCATCGATTTCATCGCCAGCTCCTTCTGCCAAACGAGGTTGTGTCATGCTATGTTTAGGTTCTCGACAAGAGGGAACACATGCTTCATACTTACTCTCGAATACCATCGGAATCGTGGCTTGTCTCGGTCTTGAATGAACAGTAGTTTGTCCACAGATCCACTGAATTGGTGACGCTGGCGATCCCACGTTCGTAAACCTGTCCATCCTTTTAGCATGCGAGTCTCTCTTCTGTTCGCAACAAACTCCCTCACCATGTCGGCGGCTTCGGTCCCGGCTATTGAGAACTCCAGGTCGGCGTATTTCTTCCAATAGCCGAAGAAAAGAGGAAACTTCAAGAGGAAGCGGTCGTAGACACTCCGGACGGCCGTGATCGCCTGCGAACTCGAGTTCCTATTGATTCCGCCCTCGAGGGCCTCGGCGGCGCGGACGAGCTTCTCCCAGATCTCAAAGTTGTCCGAGTCATCGTTCTGCGTGCGCCAGACGTTAGCCCAGGAGCACATGGCCATCGCCTAGATATCAACCTACCACCTCGGCCAAGAGCTTCCGCAACTCGGCGCTCTCCTCATCGTTTCCACCGTAGGCGTCCATCGGGACTAGGCTGGGTTACGGCCCAAGAGAGACAGTCCGGACAGCGCAGGCGACGACGAAAGTGCGTCGAGTATTTTCAGGAATATTCTTTGAGTGGCAGGAATACAGAAGACAGTATTCCGCAGCATGTAATACTCGTAGGGATACTGAGGACGTTGGGGGCAGAAGAAACATGTGGAGAGGGAAAAAAACGGCAAGAGGCTGAAGCAGCAGATGAACTTCCCGTCTGCCAAGCCTGCGCCGCATTTTGTCCTGAAATCCGCGCTCTGACAACTTTTTCTAAAAGAGGTGAATGCTCAATCTCTCACACCCGCTCATGGTGATGCTCCTTTGATCACCTAGATAAGATTCGGCAGACCCTATAGGACGACACCACAGCCTTCTCGCAGAGACGACGGACAAAGGCACCTCATCACGATCCGTCCAATTGATTACCACTTGACCTGTCATTGATCTCCCGGCACCGCTGCCATGGCGGAGCTCAGTGCTCTGCCACTCCGGCTGAAGAACTTCTTCGCCCGTTATCCTCCCCAGTTGTACTCGGCCAAATTCACAGGTATCACGATACCGTTGACGCGGAGAGAAGCGAAGGAGGCAGCCGTCGCCCGAGCTGCGGAAATACAGAATCAAGCCTCTGCTTCTTCACCACCCTCGCGCCTCGTCGCGAGCATCCTGGCCCAGCCCATCTCAGTACCTGCACCCGCATCCTCTTCACAGACAGAGTCGTCGACGACGGAGTCTTTAAGAGTCGAGACCACCAAGGAAGCAATTCCTCCCACGCCGACTTCGATACCGACATCCAGCGCGCTGCAGAAATTCCCGCCGAACCCCTTCCTGCCACGCAAAAACTTCGTGACTGGCCGATGGGCCGGCCCCAAGATCGGGCTGCGGCGGCAGGCAGATCTGGTAAAAATCGCACAGCAATTCGGCATAGAAGAGCTCCTTCCGCCTGGGCGGAAATCCTCGGCGTTCAAGGAGTCGCGGTTGCTCGAGAGGGGATTGAGGATTAGGGGCACCGGCGAGGGACAAAAGGTCAAGGGTCACAAATGGGAGAGACACATGGGGGCGACGTTGGAGAAGAGGCGCAAGGCAATGGAAGGCATGCCCGACTTGATCAGAGAGTGGAAACAAAAGGGCCACGGACGAGGTTGGAAGAAGTATCCAAAGTAGACGCTGTCATTGTTGGGGGCTTCTCGCTCTGCTCGTCGTATGTGTTTGGTTTTCAGCAGAACCAGCACATCTATCTGAAGCAGAGTCGACGTTTCTCTCAGCCATCGAAGAAAAGCCCGCCTCACTGGAATCAAGGAGTCACGGCCATACGTGAAACTGCGGCAAAATGGTGCAACAGGGCGAAGGACATATTGGCCGGTATACTCCACGAATATTCTGTCGCTGCGCCCAGCTCCCTGACAACTTTATATTGTGTATATCAGACCTCCCTCGTCACACGCCAGGTACTTTGACGGTGGAATACCCCCTCGGCGGTCCTGTGGTCCTGTAAAAATAGCTCTTCCATACAGGTCGAGACTCGAATCTCGATGTTCAATTCTGACCGAAACCCACCCAAGTAACTCAATGTATGCTTGTGTTCTTACGAGGTAGTAACCTTCGTGTGTTACGGCTTCTTCCTCTCTCATTTCTCAGTACAACCAACGTCGACCACCTCAAAGTTCAAACCACACCATAAAATGCTAACGCTGCACTTGCCGTTGCCCTTAGCACTCGAGGGATTTCGGCAGGATTTTCGAAATACTCATATCCTCGAAACGCCCTCCCGAACTCGAGGTCCTTGATCATGTGGACTAGCACCACCGCCGCCACTATCTGTGCCGATAGTGCCACTACCACAACCCTGCAGAATGCTTCACTAACCAATCGAAGCGAGTCGACGATCGTTTTTCTGTGCTTGTATGTCTCGGTGGAACAGCGGCACTGAGGGCAGATTGTTCTGCAGCACCGACGCCATCATCCGTATTGGTGGATGACGAAGTCGTCCCCTGCAAATGCGCGTCCTTCTTCACTTTCCAGAAACTCAAGGTCCCTTTCTGAGTTTGAGACTGCGAAGAGCTCGTTGATGAAGTGGCCGACTGACTCCGAACATGGGAAGACTTAGCAGCCGATCTCGCCTTGGTCTTGCGGGTGAGTTGGACTTCGATATCTCGCAGCTCCTTCTCGAATTCGCCCGCCCAACTGAACTGCCCCCATAAAGTACTTCTTGCAGGTGTTGGCTGGTATTGAAGAGATGAGATAGGAGGGAGAGAAGCGCTGTGGGTCAGTCTTCGAGGCTCCTGTTGCGCTTCGTCATACCAGTGTAGAAAACTATAGCGCTTGGTGTCGCCTTTGCCCTCCCTCAGACTGTGGATAGTTGCTTTCGTCCGGGGCGAGGCCGTTACAGGCGAACTAAAGAGACTGTCGGATCTTTCTTCTTCGACTGGACTGGGATGCTGTAACTCTTTCTCTTTTTGCTCCCTTCCTCGACCACACGACAGATCATGTCGAGTCGACGGCCCTGTCGCCAATGAGAGGCAAGAATCTCTGTCGGGTCTTTGCCGTTGTGGGGGACGTGTGTCCTTGATCTCTGAATTTGGTCTCATTTTGTATATGCCGATGAAGGCTTCGAGTTCATCGTCGTCCAGCCCAAGAGGCATCGTGGTAGACTGTTTGTCGAAGATTGACCAGTAAGAAGACCTCTGTCTTACTTTGCTGTGCGGGAATACATGCCTTTTGTGAGGCGTTTTGGGGTCGTGATCTCCGGGGAAGATCATGTGGAGTGCAGGGGCCGAAAGACGGAGGTGCTATTTATGGGATGTCAGCTGGAGGTCACGAGTGTTGATCTCTCTATTGCCTTTATGTCGTGCGTCCGAATAAGTTCGCGCGATCTTAAGATAAACCGTGCGACTGGAAACCCTGGTATAAAGCTTCGCGAAGAACGTTGAGGCGGGTCGCAACCGTTGGACTCGCGCAGCGATTGACGATATATTGAACCCTCATCCGTCTGTTTCTGGAGTGTGGGATCAAATGAGAAGCTTGCAGTCTCTCTTCTTGACCAAGGTGAACCAAAGGCATAGCTGAAACAAAGTTCCGACCATCATCACAAGCCCGCTGAAGAGTTGTAGTCCCACATAATGGCGTCCATCATCACCAACTAGCGCTCCGGCGATCGGGCTGCCGATGAGGGAGGCGGTGGCGCCGATTGCTTGAGCCATACCGAGTCGGGCTCCCAAAACCTTTGGATCAGGGCAGACAACAGGGAATATACTAGGTGGGAGTGGAATGAGCGCGCCACTGAAGAAGCCTGAATGCCAGTCAATACCACGACTGTGATTGCAACAAAGGCTTGGGGCAGCTTACCGTAGAGAGCGGTGAAGGCGCAGAACGCCCCTATGCTGTGAATGCCTATCCAGGCGAGGCAAAGAATGGCGGAGACGAAGCCGCATATCAACCAAGGAATCATCACGCCGATGTGCAGCGCAGCAGTCGATGCTATCATTCGTCCCACCACCGAAGATCCTTGCGCAATTACAACCGAATACAGCGCGAGGGCTCGTGATGTGCCCAGAACAAACTGTGCATAGCTGGGTATATAGAAAAAAGGGACGAGATAGCCGGTAAACAACTGTGACAATCAGCTTTGATCGACGGAGACAGCTTTTCTGGCCTAAGGATGACTGACAAAGAAGTTTGCCCAGGTATAAAACCAGAACCCGATATCTTTGAAAGCTGCTCTATCGAAGAGTTTCCGCGTGGTGCCAGAACTAATATCACCGAAATTTGTGGCGCCCCAAAGCAAGAGCGGGAAGGCGAGAAGATAAGACGCAAGCATGATAAAGCCTATGACTCTGACGGTCCAAGCGAAACCCAAGGAGTCGATCAGCTGCTGAAAAACGATAGTGTAAATGATGCCCCCTGTTTCGCCAGTCAGTAAGAGTTGCAGTTGAATTCAACCAAATCTTTCACATACCAAATGGAGCGCCACAACTCACAACACCAAGTGCAATTGCCCTCCGGGTTTTGAATGAGCGGCTAACGAGTGCCATGCCGGGGATGAAGAGAACACCACAGCCCAGACCAGTGCAGATACCTTGGGTCAATATGATCTGATAGTACTGGCTTGACAAGCTCAACATGAATATCCCCAAGCACGACATTGCAGCACCTCCAAAAAGCATACTGCGGTAGTGACCGAGGTCAAACAATGGTCCAGAGATGATGCCAATGACGATCAAGAGGTAGGATGCAACCGTTCCGATCCAAGAGATGTCGGACGCAGAGCTGGTTTTCAAAAAGGACGTCTCGTAATAGTTTTGGAAGAGACCGAATGCAAAGGTAAAGCCCCTAAGTTCACGGTCATATTTCAGCAATCTGTCTCCCAACAAGGAACAATTCCCTTTACCAGACATTGAAGAAGACAAGGAAACATCCAATGACTTGTAGCCATGCCCGAAGTCCGCCATCTTGGAGGGTTACTGGTGGCAAAGAAACAACGGCTGTCGCCTCAATCGCAACTTCTTTGCTGCGAGGAGCATCGATTGGTATGGCCTCGTTGATTGTCTTTGAATTGTCATGTTGAGAGTTTGACATGACGACAAGAGATGGGGACTTGGTCCGAACTTTAGCTCTGTCGAACCGCCACAAGTCTGTATACAAGTAGAATGGGATTCACTGAAAACAGCGGTCCATAACGACAGGCTTTGAATACCACACCACGATGCTCAGGCTTCTTAGGGCGCACAACAGAAGCAGGAGGGAAGTAGAAGACGAAATTGCAGAACAACTGGGGTAAAGGCAAAGGAACCGCTTAGCCGGCAGCAGGCATAGAGCATTTGTAAGAGGTGGTGCTAGTGTGTAGAAAAGATCCATGGATGGTCAAATCCGCAAATGGCGTGGCTCTCGACAGCCCCATGGGCATCCATCGTCTATTGGCATCGAGAAGTGCATTGCATGTACCGAGGCTAGCATCCGCTTCTGCTGGTCGAGACACCGACGGCAATTATGGCATCATCTTGCCGGCAACTAATCATCGCTGTCGATGGAGAAAGTTGACCACTTTTTTCCCCTCGTCGACGTTCAGGACAGGTGAGCGAAAGTTGAACATGGAGGAGGTGATGCTGGCAACAGGACATGTTCAGACTGCGACTCGGCGTGGAATGCGTTTGTTCTCATCTGCTCCCCCGTTCCCAAACAGGCTCATTGTGGTCTGTGCCGAATGCCGCCATCTTAGTTTGATCAATCGAGCTTCACAAGTGCAAGATCCTTAATGCGGGGGAAAGCCTCGGCGCCAAAAGGACACGGCTTGACGGGTTGCCCAAGGGTGCCTAAGGGGTGGACAGAGTGCGCAGAAGTCCGCCTCTTTCACGTGGTTACAAGGTTGAGTCTTTGCTCACTGCAGAGTCGGGAGGGGAGGAACGGAGGCTGTTGCTTGGGGTCTCCGTTTGGGGCCATGTCTCGAGGGTCAACATGCGATTTTGGTCGTTAATGTCGAGGAGGAGATGAAGATGTGAGACGTCGATTGTTGGTGCCACAGTGCATAGACGGATATAAGCCGACATTCTGCCGGCAGCGCCCATTACTGCCAGTCTTCAACATCCAAGCTTTGCTCGGCTTCACTTCTAGAATCACAAACCTCGCCATCTCGTATCGGGAGAAATTATTGTACTCCTCGTCCTTCTCCCCTCGCCACACGTGGCTGAAGCATGCCAGGTGTAGCATACCATGCCCTGATCCGAACCCACCATATCACGTCTAGGAAGAAGGTCGCCAGGCTCAAAGCAGCCGCCAAACAATTTCAGTGCTACGCTCTGCTTCGATCAGGGGGAATCCCTGGTGTCATGTATGTCCGAGGCTACGATCGATCCAACGTCCAGAAATGGGTCGACACGGTCCGTGACCTGAGATACAAAGACTACCACCTGGCTGCGCCAGTTCATGCTATCTCATCCGAGCTTCAACGCGATGACCCTCAACAGGACGACGAAAGACTGGGAAGTCTGGAAGAAGTCGCCACGGTCAAAGAAATGGCCACGTGTATGGAGGCGAGAGGACTCCAGAGATGGTGGCGGGTCGCCATGGGATTCATGCAGGCATAGCGTGGAATCGCCCTTGGATATCGCAGCCATCTATCATTGCCCGCTGCCACTCTTGAGTCAACCCCAAGGGTCGTCTCGCTATGCGCCGTAACAGTACAGTAGATCCCACCGACGGGTCGTATTTTACAGTTTCTGATACTCCAACTTGCCCTCGAGTTTCTTCGACTCAGCCACTTTTCTCACCGCTTTGTTGAAGTCGTCCTGGTTGACAGCATCTCTGTAATCCTTGATCGCGAACAACCCGGCTTCAGTGACGACGTTTCGCAAATCGGCGCCGTTGAGACCGTCACTCATCTTGACCACGCTTTCAAAGTCGATATTTCCTTCCGTCACCACGCCAGCAGCGTGAATCTTCAAGATCTCTAAGCGCCCAACCTCGTTGGGTAGTGGAATCTCAATCTTCCGATCCAATCTCCCTGCTCGCAACAAAGCGGGATCCAGGGTATCCGGTCTGTTGGTAGCCATGATAATCTTGGTCTTTCCCAGGTAATCGAAACCATCGAGCTGGTTCAAAAGCTCCATTAACGTCCTCTGAATTTCTCGGTCGGCAGATGTTCCTTCGCTGAAGCGTCTCCCACCGATGGCATCGATTTCGTCCATGAAGATGATACAAGGCTCGTGTTCTTTCGCGTAACCAAACATCTCGCGGATCAACCTCGCCGACTCGCCGATATACTTGTCGACAATAGCAGATGACACAACTACCGTAAAGTCAGCATGGATTTTGAATCCCTGTGACGACTTGGGGCTCACCTTTCAAGAAGTTTGTGTCCAGACTACTTGCGACTGCTCTCGCCAACAGCGTCTTTCCCGTGCCGGGAGGCCCGTAGAGTAGAACACCTTTGGGAGGCTTGATACCTACTCGGAGGAACAACTCGGGATTCTTGAGCGGCAGCTCGATAACCTCCCGCAGTTCTCGGATTTGTTCGTTCAAACCACCAATACCAGCGAAGGAGACCTGTCCAGGATCTTCCAAAGACATGTTGTAGACCAAGGGATCGACTTCTCTGGGGAGCATTCTCATGATAGTCAGGGTGGTCATGTCGAGTGCCACTCGCGTGCCTTGTTTCAATTTCGACTTATCGACTTTGGACCGGCAGCCGACGACATATCTGGGACCTGAGGATGCCTTGACAATGACTAAAGTATGTTAACATCTTCCAATGACACTGTGGTTTCGGCAAACGTACATCGCTCCTCATCAAGCTGCTTCAGGACTTCGCCGATGATTTGTCCGACACTTTGCAGTGCTTTGATGTTCTCCTCTGTTGTTTCAAACTCCTTCTGGAGTCCCTTGATATCCATTCTCAGCGCTTTCAACTTGGCTTCCCATTCTCGAGACTCTAGAAGTTTGTTTTTATACTGTTCGAGGGCCTGCTGCCGTTCTGGATCACCGCCTCCGTCCATCGTGTTTGTTTGAGAGGCAAGTGTACGCCGGTCTGTGTTGGGAATCTGTGGGGAGGGATTATGTATGAGATCGACGGGAAGAGCGGAAGAGTGTAGTAACCCGTGCTCCAAAAACTAGGGTGCGAGATGTTGCAGGTACTGTAGATTTGAAATCGGTGATTGTCTGATAGCCCAAGGAAATGGGAAGCTTGCGCGCTGCAGGTACCAATAGCACTACGCGGCAAAGGCGCAGGGAGAGCAATGTGAATCTGGGAAGGTATAACGAGCATGATCACGTGCTCTCACCGAGCCCGATCTACCACTAACCTTGTCCTCTGTTGCCAATGATTGTAGCGGCCCAACGAGAGCCTTCTAGGCAGTGGATTGGGCGGGTTGGGCGCGGAAGGACCCCTGGTGTCCTTGACCTATCCGCTGCACCCGCTGTCAGTGGCCCTCCGAATGCGTTAGTTCCCCAATCCGCAGCACTGGACCTCTGGAGGGGCTCAATCATGTTCCCCGCCTTGCGTCGCTGCTGAGGGAAACTGCTGAGTTGGAAGTTTTGTCGCGATCAATACCTTCACTCGCTCTTGCCAACACCCCCACCCCAAAAAGCAACAAAAAGTTTCACTTGCTCTTGATAGTTTTCGTCACTGCATATTTCTTTTCCTCTCCATTCCCTCATCGATAGAGAAGCCCAGACGTCCTCCTACTTCCTCCTTGGGATTTATCACTAAGCATTTGTTCACTGACTCAACCCTTCTGTCACACCACTGCAAACACCAAGTAAGTGCCTCTCAAAAGCTTTGCTCAACCGTCTTGACGAAGCTCCTCTGCGCTCTTTGCAGTTGCCCTTCCTCTTCCTCTTCCCCTTCACTTTCCCTGAGTGCATGACACCTTCAGCCCTCAACTCATCGTCTGCCCTTGTTCCGATATCTTCCATTCACTGACCCACCGACAGCCATGCCTATCGTGAAGGTGCACGCCCGCTCCGTCTACGACTCCCGGGGTAACCCGACGGTTGAGGTCGATGTCGTGACTGAGACTGGTCTACACCGCGCCATCGTCCCTTCTGGTGCCTCCACCGGTCAGCACGAAGCCTGCGAGCTCCGAGATGGTGACAAAACACACTGGGGAGGGAAAGGTGTTCTGAAAGCCGTCAACAATGTGAATACCATCATCGGACCGAAGTTGATTGAGAAGAACATTGATTGCACGGATCAATCTTCGATCGACAAGTTCCTGATTGAGCTTGACGGAACAGAAAACAAGACCAACCTTGGTGCCAATGCCATTTTAGGCGTCAGCCTTGCGGTCGCCAAAGCTGGTGCTGCTCAGAAAGGAGTTCCTCTCTACGCACATGTTTCCGATCTAGCAGGCACAAAGAAGCCATATGTGCTACCCGTCCCGTTCATGAACGTGCTCAATGGAGGTTCCCATGCTGGTGGTCGTCTTGCTTTCCAAGAATTCATGATCGTCCCCGAGTATGACCTTTCACATCTCTTATCACTCCAAGCTGAGCTAACAACCAACACAGCCAAGCACCATCCTTCAATGAAGGTCTTCGATGGGGTGCCGAAGTCTACCAGAAACTCAAGTCTCTGGCAAAGAAGAAGTACGGTCAATCCGCTGGCAATGTTGGTGACGAAGGTGGTGTCGCTCCAGATATCCAGACCGCTGAAGAAGCCTTGGACCTGATCTCTGCTGCAATCGAAGAAGCCGGGTACACCGGCAAGATGAACATCGCTATGGATGTCGCCTCTAGCGAGTTCTACAAAGAGAAGGAGAAGAAGTACGATCTCGACTTCAAGAACCCTGACAGCGATCCCAGCAAATGGATCACTTACGAGCAACTCGCCGACTTGTACAAGTCCCTGGCGAGCAAATATCCAATTGTTTCAATCGAAGATCCCTTCGCTGAGGACGACTGGGAGGCGTGGAGCTACTTTTTCAAGACATCCAACTTCCAGATTGTCGGGTAAGTGCTCGCATTTTATCGTAGAATGAGCCACAATGACTGACAGAGGCCAGTGACGACTTGACCGTGACGAACCCCAAGCGAATCAAGCGAGCCATTGAATCCAAAGCTTGCAATGCTCTTTTGCTGAAGGTCAACCAAATCGGCACCCTGACGGAATCCATTCAGGCCGCCAAAGACTCGTATGCAGCTGGGTGGGGAGTGATGGTTTCTCATCGTTCTGGAGAGACTGAAGACGTCACCATTGCCGACATCGTGGTTGGTATCCGAGCTGGTGAGATCAAGACCGGTGCCCCAGCACGATCTGAACGTCTTGCGAAGCTCAACCAGATCCTACGCATCGAGGAAGAGCTGGGATCCAACGCCATCTATGCCGGCACCAACTTCCGCAAGTCTGTCACTTTGTAAGTGGTGGGACTGCGACAATAATGGGACACCAAGCCGTGCGCAAGCGGTAGATCAAAAAGAACCTTGGCCACAGAGCCGCCCTTCGAGTAGCTTCGTTGGGGGTGTGCGCATTTATGCACTTTACAAGAACACATCACGATTTTTGTAATTCTGAACGTCTTCGAAGAGAACATGGTATGATAAGTAGATGCGTTCGTCATGAAATTGCTTTATTTTTACATTGTGCAAGCCAGAGTACCGAGTAGTACAAATGTGAGATGCCAGGGGCAACCAGCACTCGGAACGGGGCGATTCTCGCTAATCACCCACGTGATACCCTAAGACGCTCTTAAACTCCCACGTGAAGGCACTAACAATTGTGTGTCGCACTATTGTGAAGTCTTGGCAAGTTTGTAGTCCTTTAACCCGATTTTTGTGAGATTCACCTCCTTGTTGCCACAATCCGAGAGTCAAATCCCCATAGTCTACTCCGTTCATCGTGCTCTCTTGCGCACTGTGTAGGTTCGAGCGATTGCGCGCATCGCGGCGATTTCCTTGAAACGCATCAAGTTTATCACACAGACGGGCAGAGTCCGGGTAACCACATCATGCCTCCTTCAAAGTGGGGTGAGTCGCAATCTTGAACCCGCGGGGAAATTGTCCTCTTCTGCGCCGAATCACCCAGGATAATGTGTTAACACTGCCATCTCGCCAGATGATGAGTCCGAAGAGTCCTCCGAGGAAGAATCTGTAGATGTCCCTGTTGCCCGACGCAAGTTTGCGGACGAGGAAGATTCCGATGACGTACGTCAGTCTGTTTTGCTGGTGGACCGACAGAGGGACTGATGAGCGTTAGGTTGCCGACAACTGGGAAGAGGAAGAAGACTCTGAAGTCGAGCGAGAGAAAGCTGCCAAAGCGGCCGCAGCCAAAGCCAAGGCTGATGCAGAAGCTGCGGTCAACAAGAAGAGCAAGGCTCAGCGGATAGAGGAACACAGGGAGGCAAACCGACGAAAACGTGCCGAAGAGGAGGGCGAGGAAAGCTCAGATGAAGACGAAGCAACCAGGCGTGCCAGATTACGGCAGTCAGAGCAAGACTCTGACCTGAAACATGCGCAAGACCTGTTTGCCGAAGCGGCGCTGGAGCCCAAATCGCGTGCCAAACCCAACAAGGCCGTGATAATAGAAGACAAAGCAAATCCAGGCCAGACAATCGACCTCTCACAACTACCCCTCTTCAAGCCTGCCACTAAGACACAATTCGACGCCCTCTCAGCAACCCTGGTACCTCTCCTCACGGCCGCTTCTTCGAAACCACACTATGCACTCTGGCTGCCAACCTTTGTGAAGCAAATAGCTGCCGAGTTACCCAGTGCAGAGATCAAGAAGGCGGCTAGTGCACTGACAGCGCTGAGTAACGAGAAGATGAAGGAGGAAAAGGCACAAGAGAAGGGCGGCAAGAAGTCAAAGGCGGCCAAAACCAAGTCGTCTCTTGCAGCGACCCGCGACATGGGTAGAGGCATTGCCGACACGACTAGTTATGATGACGGCCTTGGAGACGATGACTTCATGTGATCTGTTTTTCTTGGATGGATATCTTCGATTCTTTCATTTCTTTCCGCGACAGTACAACACAAGACCTGCGAAGCCCAAGACCTATCATTCACGAGAACTGAAAGGAAGCATGACAACAGATAGGCGTCGTTAGATTATGACTTCACTCGAAAGCAAACAATGACATGTTTTATTAGTTTATGGTCTCTTGTAAAAGAGCGATTTGAACGATCTATGTGAAGACCCGCTGCGAGTTCCCGCCTGATAAAGCTAGCCTTGCATGCCTTGTTGACCTCGTATTGGGTGACTTGCTCTACCACTGTAGGAGGTACTCGGTAGTTTTTGCTTCATACCCTCATATTCTATTCGACCTGCTTGAGGTTTCGGGCGTATCTACAATGTGTTCGATTGACTTGTAGCACCCTTTCCAACTGATTTCGCCGAGTCCTTTATGTGTGTGGGAATTTCAACATAGCACGTTATATCTGTGCAGCGAACCTGAATTGATAAGTTTGGCTTCGACGGCACGTTGCCGATTGCTGCTTTTTATCGGCTTTTTCCCTATTGACCCGTTCACGACTGTGTGATTCGTACACCATGGCCCCTGAGGAGCCTTACGTTCTCGACAAGGAGCGTCACGTCAAGTACTGGAAAAGGTGTGCGCAAATCCTACCCGAACCTTACACGTCAGGCGAAGCCCACCGAATGAGTTTCGGCTTCTTCATCGTGGCTGCTCTGGACCTGCTGGGGGTACTCGACACTGCCATCACTCCGTCTGAGAAGCATGGCTGGATCGAGTGGATCTACACCTGTCAAGTCCCTCACACGGGAGGCTTTCGAGGTTTCACGGGGACACTGCTAGGCGGCCAGAGGAGTTACCACAACTGGCACTGGGACCCGGCCAATCTGCCAAACACCTACTTTGCACTGGCTGCCCTGGTGGTCTTGGGAGATGACCTTTCCCGCGTGAAGCGGAAAGAGTGCCTTGCGTGGGTGGCGGCTCTGCAAAGGCCAAATGGTAGCTTTGGCGAGTTCCTTGGGGAAAACGACCAGATCGAGGGAGAAGACGATCCAAGACTCTGCATGTGCGCCGTGGGGGTCATGAAGATCTTACAAGGACACGGAGAGCATACGAAACCGTCGAGTTTCAACGAAGCAAACTTGCGGAGGTACATCGCCAGTTGCCAGGTGAGGATTGAGTGGGATACCCAACGACAAAACGCAGGGCTGATATCTATTCTCCTACTCTAGTCTCATGAAGGCGGGATTGGTCAAGCTCCTCTTCTCGAAGCTCATTGTATAACCCCTTCCCGCCCTGATCATCTGTCATTCTGCTGATTTGGCTGGTAGCTGGGCTGAATTACTGTGGCATTGCGACACTCTCGTTTCTCGCCCTCCTCCAGAACCCCTCGGTGTCGATGCAAGAGATGGCGGAACGAGCCAACTTCGACATAACCGTTTGTACTCGGTGGATGCTGGATCGACAGACAACTTGGGTAGAAGAGGAAGAGGAGGACGACGAGGAGGAAGACGAGGACACAGACAACAAGTCTAGACAACGAGTTGATACCAATAACAACAACGAAGCCCAACAAAGCTCGCCATCAAACACGTCTGGTCTACACACTGGCTTAGTCACAGAGAAAGCGATTGCCGGTTTCTGCGGCCGCTGTGGGAAAATCGCAGACACTTGTTATTGCTTCTGGAATGTGGGAGCTCTTGCGGTCAGTGTATCCAGATGGTATGTACATGTGACATGCTTTGACTGATGATCCAGCAGATCCTGCAACAGCATCATCTCGTGGATGTTGACTCATTGAGGAGATATCTTCTGGGAAAGGTCACCCATGTTATCGGAGGATTTGCGAAAGGTCCTGGCGAACTTCCGGGTGAGTGCTCACATCGTCTCGAGGTCCCTCCCCTTGCAGACAAGTCCGTCTCCTAATACTCCTTTAGACCTCCTGCACTCTTATCTCGGGCTTGCGACACTGGCAATATACAATGAACCGGGGTTGAAGGAACTGGATCCCACCTTTTGTATCAGTAAAGACGCTGTCCAAAGATTGGCGAAGGTGGCACAACAGCAAAAGGTGGCTTTATTATACGACTTCGACCCGCGTACGCGGGACTCGTAGGTGAGGGAGTTTCGGGTGCGGCGCAGCAAGCCCCCATCCACAGCCGAATTGAGATTCATTCCGTCGTATTTTATTATTCTTGATGGTCAATTTGGCTCCTCCCACACTGGCTGGCGGCTACTGGCCAACATGGCTACACGTGGCACCGGTCACCTCCACAGTGCAGCAACAGCACGGCCATCATGCGCATGGGCATCACCCTTTCAGTCTGGTGGATGTGTGTCCCGAGTATAGGTATGCTTGTGCGCATTGCCTTTTCCATCGGCACGAACATACCGAGTACGAGTTACCCAAACCCCTCGCTGCGGCTCGATGCAACTCCGGGCTTCTCGAAACGGTGGCGGGTGTTTCTCGATGCTCCGCCCTCTGTCTATCGTGGATCTAATCGAAAAAGTGCATGTCAAAGCGACCAGGAGACTTGGAGCGAAGGGGGAGCGAAGGATTTGAGGGGGTCCTTTGGGGATTGCCTCTGACCACTCGCTGATCGTTGCTGTGTGCGTCGCAGTCAGCCACAGAGCCCATCACGCCTATTCAACCTCACAATTACCCAGAAGGTCATAAGCACTAGCTATTCTTAGAGGTGAATCCTTACCAATACTGTCGTTTGCTGTTAACGGGATCTAGGCTCTTCCCAGGCACATCTGCGTCTTGTCTTGAGCTGAGCCGTTCAAATTCGGATCATCTCCTTTCTCTCCCTGGCCCAGTTGCGAAATTCTTTGGAGGTGCCAATGCCCGTCCTGCTCATTGTATATTTTCGACGATTACATTCTTTTTAAGTCTGTGAAGAAAAAGTCTCTAATCTACCAAGCATCTCGATCGACAGCAACCGAGAAACAAGTCCCCATACCAAAAGTCCCATCTGGCCAGCTGACCGCCAGCACGCCATGCCGAAACGCACCCTCTTCACCAACATTACTCCTCTCCCTCCTCAGGTCTCGCGCGAGGTGGCAATTGCCATGCTTCACAACCACGATGAAATGATCGAGCTGAACCCGCTTGTCATCGAACACCACCCGATCAAGACCCCCCGAGATGCCCCAGCCGACGAGTTTTTGGACTGCGCCTGGCAAGAGCTGACGGACAAGATCCATTACCTACCAGGTGGAATGGTCAAGGGGAAAGTGAGCTACAAGGCTTGCTTTCATGACACTCCAAATGGCCTCCAGACACACATATATGCTCCTATGGGCTTGGAAATCCGAGAAAAGTGGACGATAGGGGGTTCTCTGCCCGGTGAACCGCCGGAGCCACGAGAACTTGGGGTGGAGGTCCCTCGAACCGGCCTCTACCTCCGCGAAGATGGCGACATGAGATGTAACATGCTGTTGACGTCGTTTGTTCGCAAAAACCTCGACAACTCGCATAAGGTGTTGGTGGAGCGGATTCTCAAAAAGGCCGAACGCGTGGAGGAACGAGTCCAGACCTTTGCCCCTATGACCCCTGTCCCCGAAAGCGCTCGCTTTCAGACCGGCTCCCACATGTCCAACTCGCAGTTCCTCAGTGCATCTAACATTCAAAGACCCCTCTCTCCTCAGATGTTGTCGCCCCAGCAAGACATGGGCTGGCAAACAATGGCGCTTCACCCCGCTTTCCGACCTGACGAGAAGCGAATGAGTACCTACAGTCTCCCGCCATACCAAGCCAATGGTCAAATGCAACAACGAATGAGTTATTATGCACCGGTCAAGCAACCCGATCCTCCCAAACAGTTCCTGGCCGAGCTACCTGGTTCGACATATCACACAGGTCACCTCGCACCCCCCGGAATGGCCACCCCGCCATTGGACCGCCGGACGAGCATGATGTCCGAATTGTCTGGGTCTGAAGCGACACTCATGGGCTCACCAAATATGCAAGCTCAGTCCGACCGGGGTAGCTTTGCGGCGGAAACCCTTAATTCCCAGAGGCTAAGCGGACAGGACTATTCGCAGGATAGTGCGCCGTCGGTTGCATCGGGCGTCTCAGGCCACCGCAGTTTCTCTGACCGGACGAGCATGATCTCTGAATTACCCTCGTCACAACCGGCAGAGAACAGATACTACCAGACCCCGAGGTCTTGAACTCAAGAACAGCGCGGGATTTTGACGATGTTAACGATCTTTCTTTGTTCTTGAGACCTCAAGACGTATGTGTATAATGTATAGAGACCTAAAATGTTTGATTACTGAGCTGGGAGTTGTGGAATATGCTTTTTCAAACTGGAGGGTATCCGACGGAGGGATGGAGCATCCTAAACAGTACCGTTACCAGATCTTCATATACCAGATTATCACTTTTTTCGCAGCAAAGTGTATGCCATCGCCTTCCGTCCTGTATCCTCCGGCCCTATCTCACCATATCTGACGATCACAAGGGCTCTTTGTGTAGCACGTGCCAGGTGGAGTAATCGGTCTCGAGTATTTGAGGAACCTTCGCGGCGGCTGGTGGCGGGTATTCGCACTGGTGGTGGCACCAGGAAACCCAATTGCATCAGCAGCGGCTCTGTGGGTACAATTCCTTTCTTACGTACCTTGAGGTTTCTAAACATATCATAGAGATCAGCATGTACATAGGTACTCTACATATGCGTAGAACACGTAGACCATACTCGAAAGGGGTCTGACACCAAGAAAGCGTTGTTTTTTTTCCCCTTCTGCCAAAACGTGAGGTTGTTCAGGGATAGAGACGCCAATCGGGCCTCCACACACACCCAAAAACTCGGCGCAGCCTCCCACGCCTCCCTCCCGCCTTTTTCCCACCCGAGCCACCTCCACAAAGACCCTGACCCTGAACGCCGTGACACGTTAATATTTCTGGGCCGCTGGGCAATTGGGTCTCGAGATCCCAGGAGACTCTTAAAACCGTTCCCGCCTTGTCACCACTTGCATCACCATCCCGCCCGCTGGTCAACGTCACTGATTTTACCCCCCGAGTTGTCAATAACAAAGCCCGACTCGCACGACCTTTCAACTTCGCAGTCTCAGATGCGCACTTATACGTTTGAACCAGGCTGCGATTCCCTCCCGGCTACCCCTCGACCGCTCATCGTCGTCTCCTGAAAAAGCGCAGAAAAGGACCAGCACACGGCCGGCCACGGGCGCGAGAAAAATACCCCTTTACCCCCCCTCTCGGACTTGCCCACATGTTATCCTTCACCTCGAGAAACCGCAGGAAGTCGTACACCAATCTGCAGGTTTCAGTCGTCGCGAGGAATGCAAGCTCAGAGGACCAAAGCCGAGCTTCAGCAACATAAAGCAAAAGTAGGACCACCATTGGCGCATCATGGGCCCTTGTTTCGTGTGTGTGTGCACCTGAGCTGACTGACGACGGTGCAACAGCTTGCCAGCTCGTACTCGGAATTACTCGAGTAAGATCCCCCTGCCGCGGTCCTCCCTCTCGTCCCGTTGTCTCCGCTGACCCTTCCACTCCAGACAGTTCGCCTCGAAAGACCTCAAGACTGTGGGAAACTATTCGTTAGGAAAACTCATTGGAAAAGGCTCCTTTGGCAAGGTCTATCTTGCCAAGCACAACTTGACAAATGGCTCAAAGGTCAGTCGTGGCCTGGATGACACATGGCATCCCTCAAACCGCAGCAGCAGTTCGCTGACTAGGAGTTCCAACAGGTGGTACTCAAGGCCTCGAGTAAAGACGACCCGAACCTCGCGAGAGAAATCCACCATCATCGACAATTCATCCACCCTCATATCGCTCGACTATATGAAGTTATAATAACTGAATCTCTTGTGTGGCTAGTTTTGGAATATTGTCCTGGTATGAGGAGATACAACTGCACCACTCGGGAAGGGTCTGCGAACTAACCCACGCTCCAGGTGACGAGTTGTACAATTATTTGTGTAAGAATGGGCCACTTCCCGTCGAAACTGTTCAAAAGATCTTCACTCAGCTGGTCGGCGCCGTTGCATATATCCACAGTAAATCATGTGTTCACCGAGATCTGAAACTGGAGAATGTCCTTCTGGACAAGAATGACAACGTTAAGCTTTGCGATTTTGGCTTCACCAGGGAGTACGAGGGGAAGGCCAATTACCTGCAGACATTTTGCGGCACAGTATGCTACAGTGCACCGGAAATGCTGAAAGGCGAGAAATATGCGGGCGAGAAGGTTGACGTTTGGAGCCTGGGGATCATTCTTTACGCACTCTTGAAGGGGGAACTGCCCTTTGATGAAGACGACGATGCCGCCACAAAGGCCAAGATATTGAAAGATGACCCCGTCTATCCCGACACCTTCCCGGAATCCGCAAAGACTCTAATCTCCAAGCTACTCTCGAAGCGACCTTTGTACAGACCCAGTTTGTCAGATATTCTCGCGGACCCTTTTCTGTCGGACCATGCCCCTCACCAACAAGCGATCCTAAAACTCTCACAGCCAGCAGCCTTTACCACTCAATTGGAAAAGGACACGCTCGAACGAATGAAGTCGGCGGGCGTGGATATCGACAAGGTCATTGAGAATGTACTTTCGCAGCGCTGTGATACGCTGGCTGGATGGTGGGCGTTGCTCATTGAGAAGGAGACAAGGAAGCAAGCCCGCAAGGAACGGAAGCGGAAGGACAGAGAGGCGGAGTTGAAGATTCTCAGGCGATTGAGTGGAGCTAGCGCCAGGTTGGAAAGGATCGCGCCCACACTTGTTGAGGTCGATGAGGAGCATTCTCCTGGTGAAAAGCAGGTCGAAGGCCGTCGGAGTACCAGTCGCGGCAGGACACAACGAAGGAGCACGCCACAGATACTGGTAGGTGACTTGCCTCAACTCCCTGAGGGGGATGTCATCAGATCTCCCGGGGCTGAAACACCGCCGCCGCCACCGATTGATAAAGACTCTGTGCGCTCTCGGAGCGGCTCTCGACCTCCCATTCCACCCAAGGAACGCAATCGGCGGAGCAGCACGCTCCAACTCGTGACAACGAACCCCGACCTGCTGGGACCCTTGAACGGAGTGAACAAGAGGCGAAGTGGAAGGTTTCGCAACCGACAATTTCTGAGTCAGCTCACAGCGTTGAAGCAGTGGATCGTCGACTCGACGAAGCGAGCCAGATCACCAGTCAGTCCTAGGATCGACAGAATCTTGAACGGACATTCCAACAACACCTCCAAAGCAACTCTCTCCAGAGACTCTAACCAACTCAACAAGAGCACCAAAAACATTGCAGGCGCCGCCAATCCAGATAGATCCTCGAACGCGTCTGCACTCGTTCCCATCATTGCCAACTCCAAGCCTCTTCCCTCTGTCAAAACTCCTGCGCCTAGGATCGATACGGCCCGTGGCAGACCTCATCGCAACTCTCTCTCGCCCTCGCCTGTGACGCCCCGCTCTTCCTACCGACGCAGTTCGACAGGTCTACGGAGCCGAAAATCAACATCCTCCTCCGTGTCATCAATCCGAAGCATGCCACGACACACCTCTCACAGCAAAGCGTCCTCGCAAAGTTCTAACAGCCTCGACACGGTTCAGAGTCCTACGAGCCGCACGGTCAGTCTCAACGGCCGGTCCCCTCACCCCTCGATCAAAGTCCTCCCTGTGACACCGACCGCGAACGCCTTCCCTTCAAACGTTCGAATAGTCCGGACGCCGAGAGGCTCCGAAGTCGGCCTTCAGCCTCGTCCGCTCTCTGGAGTGGGCACCGAGATGTTCAATCATCCACCAGGTACTCCACATGCCCACACATTCGGATCGAACGTCATGTTCGCTCGGCGGAAGAAATCACCATTCAAAGGCCCCATGCTCAACTCTGCTTTCTTCTCCGCGTCAAGCCTCCCCGTTGCGTTCGGTAGCCCTGCTATCGCTGGTGCTGGAAGACACCGTGAAGGATCAGATGGGAAGCTCAACTTGGGCCTCAAAGACTTTGTGGCCGGGGGTGGTCGAAGAAACAGCAGTTCCAAGAGGAAGAATCAAATCATCGAAGAAGAGGAAGAAGATGAGCAAGCCGTCATTGGGGAAGACGACGAGGATGTCGAAGAAGTCGATGCGTTCCACGCGGTGCATCTAAACAAGGGCGAAAGACTTGACAGCATAACGATTTGGAATGATGCCGTTCCAGACGGCGCAGGCGCAGATGAGTATGGCGACAACGACAGACGAAAGTCAGGCGCTGAAATTTATACATGATGCTGCGGTGCGAACGGACCCGTCAACATCCACCTCCCCTTCTGTCCTCGATGGGTCAAAAATGGGGTAATCGAAGAATAAGTTATGAATATGCGTTTTTGACGAGGGTTGTCAACCTCTCTTTCGATCACATACTTTGAGCGAGCAGCAGTTATGTGTGTTTGGACAGAATTTTCTGCCTTGTCGAGGATGGCATGGATCCAGGTTGAGGGCCCGAAAAATCTTTTCCTTTTTTACCTTCCGACGAAAAATACAGTAATGGATATGACACGGCTTGTTGATAGGTTTTAGCCTTAATTCTTTCTTGTACGATATCATATAGCAAGAAACAACCGGGGTTTTTTTTTTCACTGTGGTGCTGCTAAAGGCTGAACTTTAGTCGAGCTGGGAGATGGCTGGCGATTTCTACAAGGCTGGCACTTCCCCGCACATCTTCTGACTAATGCCAGCCTCGTCGGAAAATTGATTCACCGAGCGAACGAGATCTTTGCCTCCCAAGGCTTAATTGATGGCGTCTCTTGTCTTGTCTTTCCAACTTCTGGACTTGACACTATCATAAACTTCTGCTGCCGTTCCCTTTATTTTCTTCTCAAGAGGCACTTTATCTTAGGTCTAGAGTCTCAATCTCACGCGGCCTCAACGACTTTGCCATACCAACCCTTCCACCCGGACAAGGACTACAAAAAGTCCAAAGCCGGCGCAACAGACGCCAGCATGGCGGAAACAATGGTGAACGGCCACCGCGAAGTTGAAATGCCAGCACCTCCTATTGACCCTGTTTCAAGACCACAGACACCTCCGCCTCCCCCATCCGCTGAGACTGAACCTCCCCCTCCTCCGCTAGAGGCGAGGTTTGCGCCGCCTCCTCCGCCTACAGACTCAAGTGTGCCCCCCCCTCCGCCAGAGCCGGTGCCACCTCCTCCTAGCGACGACCCAGACTCTACGACAACGGTTGTCCGGCCACAGCCTCCGAAGAAGAAAGGATGGGGCGCGACAAAGGCGCCGAAGGCAACGCCATTGAGCGTGGAGGAACTCCTCAAGAAGAAGAGAGAAGCCGACCTCGCGGCCAGTAAGCCCAAATTCCTCTCCCGGGCGGAGCGTGAAAGACTTGCTTTGGAGAAGCGACAGAAGGAGGTTGAGGCCGCTTCCGCTCAGAAACAGCAAAACGGTCTTGTACGGAACGGTTCCTCTGCGCCGTCGGAACCGCCCAAGCCCGGTCCAGCGCCCACGGGGCCGAAGGCCCTACGCAATGGAGGAGATGTCCCCACAGGTCCTGCTGCCATGCGGTCACGAGAACCCAACAGGGGCGTCGACTTTGCGCCACCTCCAGCACCCAAAGCGATTGCGTTTGGTGGTGAATCGCGGGCACAAAAGCGAGGCGCCGAGGACGACCGGACCGAGAAGGCCGAAACAGAGATTATCCGACAGAGGTACATGGGTGCCGACATGAATGTGTCGACCTTCTCTGCCTTGAAAAAGCGACGGCGGACGACGGAAAAGAAATTCAATTTTGAATGGAACGCCGAAGAGGACACCACACCGGATTACAACCCCATCTACAACAATCGCGCCGACGTCACCTTCTTTGGGAGAGGTCGCTTGGGTGGATTTGATGAACAGGCGGCCGATGCAGCGGCACGAAAGTATGCAGAGGCGTTGCAGTCGAGAGACACAGTCGCCGGAGCTGCCCGCGCCCAGGAGATCCTCGAGATGGAGCGCAAGAGGAAGGAAGAGTCCGGCCGGATGGCCATTGACAAACACTGGAGTGAGAAGAAACTGGAGCATATGCGCGAACGCGACTGGCGCATTTTCAAGGAGGATTTCAACATCAGCACGAAAGGTGGCGGCATCCCGAACCCTATGCGTAGTTGGAAAGAATCTGGACTTCCGAGAAAGCTGTTGGAAATCATCGACCAAGTGGGATACGTTGATCCCTCACCTATCCAGCGGGCCGCCATTCCTATCGCACTTCAAAATCGCGACCTCATCGGTGTGGCAGTCACAGGTTCCGGAAAAACTGCAGCCTTCCTCCTTCCTTTGCTCGTGTACATCGCCGAGCTTCCGCGGCTAGACGAAGACGATATGCGCCGCAACAACGGGCCTTACGCCATCATCCTTGCTCCCACCCGTGAACTGGCACAGCAGATTGAGATTGAAGCCAAAAAGTTTGCGACGCCGCTGGGATTCACGGTCGTGTCAATAGTTGGAGGTCACAGTATCGAGGAACAAGCTTACAATCTACGCAACGGCGCCGAAATCATCATCGCGACACCGGGTCGTCTGGTGGATTGTATAGATCGCCGCATCATCGTGCTGGAGCAATGCTGCTACGTGATCATGGACGAAGCAGACCGCATGATCGACCTGGGATTCGAAGAGCCCGTGAACAAGATCCTCGATGCTCTCCCTGTGACTAATGAGAAACCTGACACTGAAGACGCAGAAGATGGAAAAGCCATGTCCCGCCATTTGGGTGGAAAAGACCGGTATCGCCAGACCATGATGTACACGGCCACCATGCCTGCCGCAGTCGAGCGAATCGCACGAAAATATCTGAGAAGACCGGCGATCGTGACGATCGGCAACGTGGGCGAGGCTGTCGACACTGTTGAACAGCGGGTAGAGTTCGTGGCTGGCGAAGACAAGCGCAAGAAGCGACTGAACGAGATCCTCTCTAGTGGAGAGTTCCGTCCACCGATCATCGTCTTTGTCAACATCAAGAGGAATTGTGATGCCGTTGCCCGGGACATCAAGTCGATGGGATTCAGCAGCGTCACACTGCACGGGTCCAAGACGCAGGAACAGCGCGAGGCGGCTCTGCAATCAGTACGGGACGGCAAGACCGATGTCCTGGTCGCGACCGACTTGGCCGGTCGTGGTATCGACGTCCCCGACGTGAGCTTGGTGGTCAACTTCAACATGGCGACTAACATCGAATCCTACACCCACCGTATCGGGCGTACCGGCCGAGCTGGCAAGTCGGGCGTGGCCATCACGTTCCTGGGTAACGAGGACAACGACGTGTTGTACGATCTAAAGCAGATGTTGATGAAGAGCTCGATCAGCAGGGTGCCGGAGGAGCTGAGGAAGCACGAAGCGGCACAGCAGAAGAGAGGCGCCGGGCTGGCGGGCGGCGATAAGATGAAGGGCGGTAAAGGGGCGAGTGATGAGAGCGGTGGCTTTGGAGGGAAGGGTGGTGGTGGCGGCGGCGGCGGTGGTGGGTGGTAGGAGTAGTTGATACTGATCAAGGCACTATGCTTGATTGATCGTGTATCATTGATTCATTCACTCTTGGAGACTTCCCTAGAGACCTTCTCTTCGAGACCTTCTCTTTTGAGACCTTCCCCAGTGCCAACCTTACCAACATTACTTACTTAGCCACAGCACTTACGGGCTGGCGAGATGAGATGGTGGGTAAAATCTGAGGAGCGAGTGTCAATAATTAAAATGCTATAATATCTAAAAGACAGCACAGCACAGCACAGCACAGCACAGCACAGCACAGCACAGCACAGCACAGCACAGGCCGCGACTGGACGGGGGAACACAAAGTCCTGCGAGCTTACCATGATAAAGAACCTAACCCCCTTGGAATTCAGAGCCTTGTCCCACCTGCATATATAGCCTACCTGGGTGCTACCTACCGACCTCCTTGCTTACCTACTTACTTACGTAGCCGAGGTCGTTAAACTGAAACTACCAAGGAAGGAAAGGCAGAGATATGACAGGACATGAAAAGAGACAAGAGAAAGATAGTTAAGATGGAAAGGATTTAGCCGTCTGGGACAGTCAGTCAGTCAGTCCATCAGGGGGTAGAGTTTCTTTCCATGCATGTATGTATGTACATGACAACTCCATGCATCCATCACATGCTTGGATGCTGGTCGGTAGTCAAGAGTCCAAAAGTCCAAAGCCCCAAAATACAAGTCCCATATCCAACAAACTCCCTGCTTGAAGCCAAAGTAATAAAAAAAAACCCCCCCCCTCCTCCTTATAACAAAGTCATCGTCACATCAACACCAAATAGATATATATCATTTGGCAATCATCGGTCGGCTGGGGGGCAAGAACCAAAAGCCTACAGTATCAAATCAGATCAGATCGGACTCCTCCTCAACGCACCCACGCGCTTGATGGGCGTGTGCATCATGGCTTCCTGCATCTCGGGCGGAATGGCCGCCCTGGGGATCACGTCCTCCCACCCGGCAGAGTCGGTGCCGCGTTTATCTTCCAGTGGTGCTTGCTGTCGTTGCTGCTGCTGCTTCTGAGGAGTCATCTTGCCAGAGACCGATAGAGATGGGTTGAAGTTCTCTTTCTCGGCGGCTGTGTGCGGAAGTTGATGTTGGGTCATAGCCTGAGGCTGAAACTTCTCGAGGCGCTGCTTCGGAACTGGAAGAGCTTTCTTTTGTAGTGGGTTGGTTCGTTTAGGAGCCAGAGGAGAGCGCTTGGGCGCCACTGGAGTGGTAGCTGAGGTCAGGGTCGAGGTTGAGGTCGAAGGGACTGTCGCCGGTTTGGACGCGACAGTCGATGCAACAGGCTGAGGCTCAGGCTCAGGCTCAGGCTCAGGTGCAGAGGCAGTCGTGACAGCCACCTTCGTCCCTGATCTCGCCTTGTCCTGTACACGCAGCCACTCTTCGAAGCCATGGATGGCACTGATAAAAGCTCCTTCGCCCAGGCTTCTACTCTCAGCCTCCTTTCCCAGTGCATGTTGCACTTTCCTACCCTTTCCACCACTCAACAGTTCCACCGAGCTGCCATAGATTGCATTTGCAGTTACGCTGGTCGATGCGACAATGTCGCCGTCGTTCAGAATCGCGACTGTTACCGCGAATTCAACATCAACCCGCCCTTGCTTCGGCGTGATCAGAGCGACCTTGACCCCGAGTTTCTCGTCACTTAGGATGGAGGCTGTCGTGATGCCCACGAGGTTCAGAAGTCGGAGTTCTTCGGAAATTTTGCATGCAAGATCCCAGCCCTGAGAAACAGTTGACAGCATTGTTCTGGACGATACGGACCGTTTGGGCATCATTGCAAAGGCGTGCAACTGGCTTCTGACCAACTGCAAGAAGAAGCGTTTCTCGGTCGGTGGCTCGGACGGTTTGACATCAGAGTCTTCTTCGTCTGTGGGAGCATAGGTCAAGCTAAGAGGCGCCGTTGGACCGCTAGTTGATGCCGACTTCCTCCCTGATCTGCGCCGCGGTGCATCTGAAGCCTTGGATTGGAAAGCTTGAGGGTAGAAGAAGAGTCGTAGATCATCCTTGTACATCATGGTGAGCGCAGGCCCAAAGTCGGTTGGTTCATCCATCTCTTCTTCCACAGCAATCAACCGCCAGCCGGTTTGTTTCTCGATGGCATTTACCCTCGACCTTAGGTCCAGGACATCGGCGACAGGCCAACCCTTGCTTTCTTCCCTGACTCGGTCTGCCTCTGCAATCTGATCATTCATCTCGGTCTTGAGTTCGGCGGCAGCTAGGAGCGCCTCTTCTTTCTCTCGCATCTGTTCGTGCAAGGAGTCGAGCAAAGCAGATCTTTGAAGACAGTATTTGTCGGCATTCTGCAATTCACGCCGGCAATTGGTTAATGACTCATGATGGACACTGTCCAGTTCTTCCAGACTCTGCTGTAGCGATGCCTTTCGGTTCTCGAGATCAGTTCGTTCTTGATTAAGCCGAGGAAGCACCGAGTCTAGTATCTGTTGCTGTTGTTGTAAGAGCTGAAGGTCAGCTTGTATCCCATGGCCGATACCCTCTAGCCCATTCTTGAGGCCTTCTACCAGCTGTGCTCTCCACTGATACCAGCCCTCCTTGCTTTGCAGACGAGCGTTGGCCTTGCCGTTGCGAAATTGGTTGTCCATCACTACCTTCACGTCAGGGCGAGCATCGACGTATTCCCGGAAAAGTGGTGGCTGGTCGGCCAGGGTTTCTGCTTCGATAGAGCGGATTATCTTGCGACCGGCCGAGATATACGACTTGAGCTCTCGCGTGGCATGCTGATACAGTTCAAGGAGTGGCAATGTGGTGGCAGCCGCAACAAAGTTATCCGCTGTGTTGCTGGCGTCCACATCTGCCTGGGACCCAGAGGCCGGCATCGACTGTGCCATTGTGTGTCTCCGCTTCGTGGTTGACAGTTCGATGAAATGAATATTGGTCATGTTCAAGAACTGCTGGAGAGAGATCTTGTCCTCTTCACTCCGGGCCGATCCTTCTTCCATCTGAACGGTGGAAATGTCAATGGCTCCAACCACGTTATCAAGTTTGTCCTCGAACGATTCTGGTCTTGCTTCATCGTTGACCTTGACATCTTTGAAGCGTCGAGTGGTGCCTGGGCTCGGTGCTATCGTGTGTTTAGTAGGCGACGCTGGCCCGAGACTTGGAGTTGCGTTAGCACTGTCAGCCATCTCCTGGAGAGACTTCTGAAGTCTCGTGCTAAATCTGCCAGTGGTTTCGTCCTTGGTAGGTGGCTTCGGTAAATGAACCTTTTTCACTGGGCTCCCTTCTCTAGAAACCGCTCTCAAACGCTTCGGAGTTGAATCGCCATCGTCGTCGTCGTCCATATCGAGTTCTGCGGGCCGCTTTCCTAGAAGACCTTTGGCACCTCCAACTGCAAGGCTCTTTCTGCCTTTGAGTTTGCCAGATTTTGGTTTCTGCGGCGTCATCGACTCAATCATGTCTTTCAGCTGTAAAGTGACATTCTCATCCTGAGGCTCGTCGGCTTCTTGTTCCATGACAAATCTGCCGCTCTCGCGACGCTGCTCTTCTGCTCTTTCGGCCTCTACCTCTCGCGCAACTTCTTGTGGGTCTTCACAGCGCAACGTTGTAGGCTCAATGCTAGCAAGCTTGAACTGAGGCGCTGCGTCTCCAATTGAGGATCGACGGTCCAGTAGTTCGGTCACTCGCGGAGAGCCGATCCCATCTTTGTCAATACCAATCCCACTTGATCGTCGACGCCCTAGGTGAGATTTGGGGGCTTTCAGGACGACACTGGGAGTCTGATTGCCGGGAGAAAAAAGCGCGTTTCGCTTTGCAGAGGCTGGGGATGCCCTGGCTTTGATTTCGGCTTTGAACAGCTTCTTTGGCGAGGCACTTCGGTGCGAGACATTTGCAGACAATGGAGTTTTATTTGGAGACTCAGCTCGCGTAGGCAGTGGAGTGATCTGCTTTGATGGAGTGCCCTGCTGTTTCCTAGTCTGTGACTTGACCGGTGTGCTATGTTGCTGTGTAGTTTGTGGAGTAGCAGCAGTTTTCGTGGCGCTTCGCTGGGACCGGCCTGACAGTCGTGGTTTCAAAGCAATGCTCGGACTGCCAGTCTCTGAGGCTATAGAGGTTCGATGTTGGTGCGACTTTGGTGGGGACTTTGGTGTGATTTGGTCAAGTGGTACGTGTTGTGGTGAAGAAAGCATGGTGTCTTCAGGAGACTGTCTTGTCGTCTGAAAGCCGTGTTTGACAAGGATGCCACCTACCGCTCTGGTCATGTCCATGGTCACGGTCTGCTCTTCCACATCCGTCTGGGGCTCGGTCTGCTCCTCAATAGGGGGCAGGATTCTCCCGGCGGCAGTGGTCATGTCCATGGTCTCATTTTCATCTGACTGAGTCGAGCCGATCGAGTATCGACTAGATGCTCCACTCAGGACACCTCCAGCCACCTGTGTGAATTCCATGCTGATATCTTCATCGGACACACGGCTGTTCACTGTCTCTTCAATCCCAGCAGAGATGATTCCTCCTCGGATAGCTGTAAAGTCCATAGTCTCATCAAAGACGGATTCATTCCCAGATGAGCGGCGATGGCGCATGCTGCTTCTGCGGCGTGAGAGAGGTGATTTTGAGCCTTTCTTGCTGGGAGACCGACTCGTCACTATACCACCAACGGCACTTGTGACGTCCATACTCATCTCGCCACTTTGATCCCCACCTTCATCATCCATCTCAGCGTCGTTGTCGTGAGTTATTGGTGGCGGACGAATGTATGTGATCTGGTTTTCCTGCTCGTCCATCTCGTTGCTTTGGATTCCATGAGCCCGACCTTGTGCCCAATTCTGAAAGGCGTTTGTTACAGTACCCGTCACGATCTCCATGAGAGAGTCCTCGCCATGCTCGTCATACTCTATACCGCGGGTTCCAGCCTGTTCGGCAGCTTGCCGCAGGCGTTCTTCCAGACTGGAAGGGGTGCTTGATCCAGAATCCTCAGAGGCTACCGTATGTGAAGTAGCGTCTTCCAGACTCATCGCTGTATCGCCATCGGTGTCTGACTCATCTGAAGACTCGATACCTTCCTCGTAGTTAACAGGACTGCTATTAGTGGTGACATCTCCCGAGGGACTTGAAGAATACGTCAGCTCTTCGGCATCGAGCGTGGGTTCTGCGAGACCTGAGCTTCTGCGACTGCGTTTACGTTGGCGGCCGCCCCTCTGCTTCGCAGGGGACTCCTTGACAAGTAGCTCTTCAATCTGCCCGGCAGGAGCCGAAGGCGCATCTGCTGGTTCAGGCGATGGTATCGATTTGACAGGTGATTGTGCTGTCATCGAGGATTGGCGTCTTGTGGAGTTGGAGGCGGAACTTGTGGTTGAGTCCTCAGCAAGTTCCATGACGCTCCACGTATGCAAGGTCGCCTCGGGCGCGAACGATACTCGACGATTTGCCAGCGATTTCCTCCTTGCCGCTCTGCGTTCCAATATAGCCTCCTTCTCTGCCTTGCGCTTCCGCTCCTCTTCCTGCTCGCGCTCTCGAGCTTCCGCACTTCCACCTGCTCCCTCGGCTTTCCTGGGAGATCGTCGCGCCATAGGACTAAAGGGGTCAGCGACATTCTCAGTGCCTGACATTGCGACCGCGCCTGCATTCTGCCCACTCGGACCTGGAGTGGAGAAGTCGATGAGCAGCTCTTCGGCGTTGTTCTTCGTCTGTGCCTTGTCTTTTCCCGTACTCCGCTTGCGCAGTTCGTCAAACGACGGTATAGCTTTAGGAGGTGTCAGAGGTATGGAAGGTTTGAGTATGGATTTGATTTGAAACGGCGTCGTAGGCTGCCAGAAAGTCAACAAATGTGCTTTATCACCACACCGTAGTTGCGTGATTACCTTTGTTGCGTTTCCCGTCGACTCCTTCAGGGCTTCAAGTCCGCCTGGACCGAGACTCTTGCCACGCGACTTCTTTTTGGCCGCCCTAGCCTCTGTGTGTCGAGCTTGAAGGGCAGCAATATCCGTTGTCGCATTGTCCCTCGACGAGTGCGTCTTCGCAGACGGCACGTGCGCAATTGATTGTCGTGCTTTGGGTCTGCTAGACCTCTGATCTGTAGTAGAATCGGCCATTGGCAGCGCCTTATCGCCTCACCGAGGCATTCAATCTGTAGGGTTGTTCTAAGGATACTCTTTGCATTGCTCGCAATGGATGTTTGGTACCAAAAGTCGAGGCCCAATCCGCGTCCCCACCAACAGCCTCACCGTGACGAGCTAAACCCAACCAAGGGTTTATGTAAACACGAGTGGGTGGCGAAAGCACGTGATTTGGGGTTCGCCGGTTGAGGACTAGCCTCTTCTGATGTCTTGGCAGAATTTTGAATGCGCACCATCAATTGTCCACAGGCAAAAGGTTGCTAGCGTTGTGCCCGATTGTAAAATTCCAACCACTTGCGCCCACTTCAACTTCCTTCCTGTCAACAACATCCGCAACCATGGCGACCGAGTTGACAGTCCAGGCCGAGCGCGCCTACCAGAAGCAGCCTCACATCTTCCTCAACCACAAATCCAAGGCGGCGAAGAGCAGGAGAGTCGGCAAGGGCGGGCGAAGATGGTACAAGGACGTCGGGTTGGGCTTCAGGACGCCAAAGACTGCGATTGAGGGATCGTACATTGGTCAGTGGTTTCTGGTTCTCAATTTTTCTTCCACTGGGGAATTTTGAAGGGATCTTTTCCCCCAGTTACAGCGTCAAACGGGGGAAACTACTTGTTGGGTAAATTTCATCATTCTGACAATCTCTGGCAAAAACAGACAAGAAATGCCCCTTCACCGGCATGGTCTCGATTCGAGGCCGTATCCTCACCGGCACCGTTGTTTCCACCAAGATGCACCGAACCTTGATCCTCCGCCGAGAATACCTCCACTTTGTCCCCAAATACGCTCGATATGAGAAGAGGCACAAGAACTTGGCCGCACACGTTTCCCCGGCTTTCCGTGTCGAAGAAGGTGATCAGGTCACTGTGGGCCAGTGCAGACCTCTGAGCAAGACTGTAAGAACCCGCCTTCTGCTGTTCTTGGAGAGCCCCGAATTTCTTTCAGAGACTTTTTGAAGCGAACATGAGCACCAGACTAACTGTACGGGAATATCTCCAGGTCCGATTCAACGTTCTCCGTGTGTTGCCCCGAACAGGAAAGGCGGTCAAGGCGTTCCAGAAATTCTAAGCAGGAATAAAATGACGGCTGCGGTTGTGGTAGTGGGTGGTGGTGCAAAGTCAATCCCCCAAAGGAGAGTGAGTCCGAATGTGAGGGCGTGCTTTTTCCGCACAATCGAGCAAGGACACATGGGGTACGACAAGGCCTGTGGATGGAGATTGTGGCACGAGGTCATTTTCGGCGTCTGGAAGCACAGATCAGATCAGATCAGATCAGAATCAAATGGTCTGTTGCTGGCGCGGGGCCAGGCATGAAAAGCGCCGGTCTTCGAAAATTCAATGAACAACGTCTAACCCAAAAATACTCAAATCGCATACCAGTTTCGATCTGATTGTGTATTGTCATGTCTACGGACGTTCTAACGGGTTTCTATATCCAAAACTCTCTTTGGCGTTTTGTCTGTGATGAACTCCGCCTTCGAGGTCCCCCAGCCCATGCTTTTGTCTCTCTCAAGTCTCGAGATAGGCGAAGCCAACCTCGGCCTTGAGCGGCGGATAGCCCGAACTGTCCACCACGGGCAGGATGCTGATCTTCCTGGCCGTCTCCTTGGTGTCTGCCTCGATCCACCGCTTGACCTCACCCTCGTCGCTCCAGTCGCTGATCAGCTCGTCCCCCTTGCCGATCTGATGTAGTTGCGTGCCCGTAGACTGGGTGTTTAGAGGCAAGGGCGCGAAGTTCTCAATGGCGCCCGTGATCTTCCCGCTCAGGAGCTCTCTGGCAAGGTACGGTTCTTGGGCGAATGGTCGGCCGAGACCGACCCCGTCGCAGGCGCCGCACTCGACGGCCCTAACCATGCCCGCCGCGGTCCTCAGGCCGCCCGTGATGTACACCTTGGTCTCCTTGAGGAGCGGGCGGATCATCTCGGCGAACTCGATAAAGTAGGCCTCGCGCGCCTTGGTGCTCTCCTTCTTGTGCTCAAAGGCGCGGCTCTCGAACGTGCCGCCGCTCAGGTCGACAAAGTCCACGCGCGCCTTTTCCAGCTTCAGGCACAGGTCCCGCGCGTTCTCGGGCGTGGTGCCTTTGTCCTGGAACTCGACCGAGTTGAGCTTCACGCAGATGATGAACGACGGGTCCGGCACGCGGCGTTGGATCTCCTCGATGATCTCGAAGACGATGCGAGACCGGTTGTTCAGGTCGCCGCCATATTCGTCAGTGCGGCGGTTCGTGGTGGGACTCAGGAACTGGGCTAGCAGGTAGCCGTGGGCGCAGTGCACTGTTCAAAGAGGGGAGGAGTCTCAGCTTTTGTATGATCTCAGTCTTTCCAAGTGCCTACCTTGGACACCGTCAAACCCGGCTTTCCAGCAGAGATACGCAGTCTCGCCCCAACTTTTCACCATTTCTTTGATCTCCGGGATGGTCAAGGGTCGCGGCTTGTTGAACTCGTTCCCCGCCCACTTGATGCTCAGCTGGATATCGCTCGCGCTGACGGGGTTTGGGTTGAGGTACTTGCCGCCCTGCCTGCCCGGATGGGAGAGTTGGGCGATGAAGAGCGAGCCGTGAGCCTTTGCGGCGTCGGCGACTTCCTTGAACTTTGCGAGGCGGCCATCGTGGTCGTCGACGAGGATGGGGTTGCCGTACGCCTCGACCGCGTCGTAGCGGACCATGATGTTCCCACTGACAATGATGCCGATCTCGGCCTCACCCCATCGTCGGTACAGGTTGAGATACTCGGGACTGGGCACGCCTCGAGCGGACTGTGTTAGGGGTCAATAGACGTAACCCAAAAGGAAGGGTAGCATACAATATCCTCGCCTTCTTTGTTCCAATGGCACAGTCTCTCGGTCATGGGTGCCTTGAGGAATCTGTTCTTCGCGGTTCGACCGGAGAAGGCAAACGTGACGGGCTGGTTGAGTATGGAGACGTCTGTTGGGTCGCATTGAATCCTTATGCGCCCTCGATTCGGGCTGCTGGTGTTCTTTTCATGCTTGACGTTACCCGTGATGGGTGCGCCGTTGAGGGTAGACGTGTCGTATTCCATCTTTCCTGCAGCCTGTTCTTTTCCCCAGGGCTCTCCTTCGTGGTCTCCTACCTTCTTTCCTTTTGAGTCTATCCAAAGAAATTTCTCGGTATCTCAAAGTCCAGAACTCTGGCACCGAGGATTCAGACGTTTTTGCTTTATCTTGTCTCTTTGATCCACAAACGATATATGAAGTATTATCCGACAAACTCCCTCTAACCGAGAAAACACTTGATGCAGTGACTTGGGACAGGACCTCCACGGACTTTGAGAGATTTCAAAAAACTCCGCAAAGTACCACCGAGGGGCTAGCTTTTCGAGACAAGGGATTACTTGTCCCGCGGCTGTTCGATCACCCAGGCCACCAGGCCTTTTGTGTGTCCTTCCTCTCCGAGGCTCATGCCGAAGTAAGAATCTGCAATGGGCTTGAACGGGTACACACATGGTGGAGTGTGTGGTGTGGTGTGGTGGGCGCCTGTGGATGAGAGGGTTGAATTGGAGAATTGACGAAGAGGAGGAGAAAGACCCGATACGAATGCGGGGAAGATTGGAAAAATAGCGGGTCTCGGGTCACAAATATCGAAGGGATATATACAATATACACCAAAAAATTGATCTGATTTGTCACACAGATAAAATAGTTCCTTAGTGAGCCCACCCACTGCCATTATTTCTACACATCTTACTAACCCTCCAACCAGGTGTAGTGGTTTATCACATCTCCTTTACAGCCATCTCATCGTGTCATGTCTCTAACAGGACAATGGTGAGATCGTTGGCGCGGAGAAGGTCATGGGTTCGATCCCCATAGGAACTAAATTTTTGGGTTTTCTCGAGTGGCTTCATTTTTTTTTTTTTTTTTTGGCTCGGTTCTACTGCTGGAGTACATTACGGTGAGACCGGGAGAGTGGTTGGCTGGTTGGGCTTGTGGAAGAAAGTCTTTTTGGCACCGATCTCTCACGGGTTTCTTACCATTACTACTCGGATGTGTGTGGCTGTCCAAACTATGCCGTGCTGTGCTGGACGAGGGGGAAAGGCCACCCATCACCTGAAGCTTAGTTTGGTTGGGATGGTTCTCGTCAGAGTTTTTGCAGGTGTTGAAGAATCAGGTCGTCGAGTAGATGTAGGGAGGAGGCAATTGAGAGGTCTGAAGCGGACATGAGTGGACATGTGAGGTAAGTAGATGAGGTGTGCAAGCCCCTGAGCACCGATGCCAATCAGGCCATCCAGCTACTATCCACTACAAGTTAGAACTTGATGTGTTGAAGTATCATCTTCTCTCGCTTCCAGACGGAACCCTCTCTGTGCCTTATCGAGCGACCACCCTCAGAAGCTCCATGCCGACACCCACCACCAAAATGCTCCATCCTCTCTCGCTCTCCCCCTTCCCACCGTCCTCTACATCATTTTCCATGGTCCTAAGGTCGTCCTCGATAATGTCCAAATCACTGACGTCCGCAACTGCCGTCCATCCAGCTCCGACAAGTTCCACCTGGACGGCTTCGAAAAGCTCATCTCGCCCGACGTGGGGAATGACAGGGTCACCGTCCCTACCAAAGTCGACATGGACATCCCAGACGTTGACGCGCTGGTCGTTCCCCACGGTGACCACAACAATCGAATATCCCGTCCGTGTGCGTCTGAGGTTCGTGGCTTTCAACGCCGTGAGGGCTGCGGCGTGGGCGGCAGGAATGAGTAGCGTGCGGAAGTGGTAGGAGGGTGGTTGTCTTTCGGTGTTGGTCTCTAATGCGGGCGCGATCGTAGATGAAGGCAAAGCGGCAAGCAGTGTCAGGCCTAGTGCGTTGTCATCGCCGCCAGTCGCGACCAGGTAGGTCGTGGGATTGAGGCGTACCATGTCCATGGCAAGGACGCTGCTTTGGTGCACCTTGTGGACTTCCATCGGCGATTCAAGCGCTGTATCGGGCGAAACAGTCGACCGATTAGACGGAGAGCGGGTATTCAGAAGGCTGAGGTTTAAAATCCCGTTGGTGCCCGCCGACAATGCTCCCACTCGAAGCTCGTCAGATCCAAAGGTCGAAGCTGGGATGAAGCTCGGCGAAAGGAAGAAAGCCTGCATCACACAGAAGGACCCGTAGCTGACTTCTCGCAGCATCTCAAACATCTCTTTACTCCTGCTGGATCCAGGTGTGTAGCGTACCACCTTTGCCTTTCCGTTCGAGTACGCCATCACGATCGTGTATTCCTCGCTTGCGTTCTCGTCTTCGGAGTTGCTACGCTGCAAATCAAAGCTCATGATCCGCGCATCCGAGTCTTCTTCCTGAGTCGGCATCATGTCCCAAAGTACCACTCCGGTTTCAATGCCAGGTACGTCAAAGGTGAGTTTCCACACATAGAATTCTTCGCATCCAGCACTGCTAAAGAGGTATCCGCCCGACGGCGAGAATTGGAGATGTTGAATGCCGGTATTGTGTCGTTTCAGAGTTGACACGGCCCGAAACGCAAAGGTGTCTGGTACGGGTTCTCCGGCTGGTCGAGGTCGGTATGTACCTTTCGCGGAACGAGGTATAGCAAAGAGCTGAATGTTGGTGTCTTCAGCTCCTGTGGCTATGAGAACCTGAGCGCGGTGTTCCTTTTGAAGGCGATCGTACGACACAGGACTGCGAGCCACGGCCTTGATCTCACGCCCTTGACCTCCCTTTTGGATCAATTCGTGGTTGGATCCCCGGGATGAGTGCCAGTTCAATGTGCGGGCTTTAGTCCAGACAAATGATTTCCCACCTCCATCACGAAACTGGGAACAGTCTCGAAACGCCCAGCTGCGATGGGGCCCGCCGCACTCGACAGATAACACTTCAGATTGCTGTGTTTCATTCCAAACAACAAATGACGTCGAGCGGAAGCCATAGAGAATCAAATTCCGCTCTGTCACAGGTGATGATTCTTTGCCCGACGTAAAGAAAGCCCCCTCAATGTTGGGCCCGAATGGAAGTGCAGATCTGTGAACAGCCGTCACAGTGGCTTCTTGCGTGTCTGTGGACTGTGGCCAATTGACTCGATGGATTGCGTAGATCCCGTCACGTCCTGTCGTCAGAACGTGGATTGCCTCCTCGGAAGCTTGCGCATCTTCTTGCAGAATGGTAATGGAAGCGACACTATCCGTGCCATGGGCATGGCGAAGGCACGATGGCTCCCCAGATGTTTTTGATTCAGATGTTACCTGGCGATAGATTGCAAGAGCTCCAGCACGGGAACCAAGAACCAACACCTGGCTAGAGCTGTCGTAACAACAGGAGGTGATGGTGAAAGTTTCCGGCGTTTCCAAAGATGTTTGGCTCACCTGAATTGAACCGTCTGTCACGCTCACCCAGAGGATGACTGACTTCCGATTCGCCAACGAGGCAGCAACACAAATTGTAGACGATGGCAATTCTGCGGAATGTGGAGAGGCAGGCCGCATCCAAGAGATTGCACATTCGAGGTCACATTCGACAGGGACTAGAGAGTCGTTGTTGGTGAGCAATGCCGACAGTCCACCTCTCTGATACGCAACGAGAACGAGCTGTAGGCTTTCAACCGAGCAGAGCACAAGGCCGCCACTTCCAGGATTCGGTGTCAAGCTGGTCCAATTCAACTTGTCATGGCTAGCAGTCAATCGGAACAAGTCGCCTCGATCCGTCGCAGCCAAGCATGCACCCGAGTCCAAGAACAAGTAATGCTTCAGGGACATCGAGGACACAGTAATGTCCTTAAAAGGTGTCGAGAGGGTGGCAGACGAAGCCATGCTCCCGCGCGAGACATCAAATCTTCTGGAGATAATCTGCCCGTCAGCACCGCCAGTCTGGACGAGCAAACCTTGACCATCATTAACGTAGGTCATCGACCATGCATTCTTCCCCGAATGGTGTCGATCACTTGACTCTGCCCTCAAACGCGCCGTTAGGGGTATCTCTGGTGGAGTCCCTGCATGCAGCTCGACGGTCCACAATTGACAGGCACCGTCTTCACCTCGGGATAGAAGACAGACGCCGTTTCTGTTCGACTCGTTTCGCACAAATTCAACATCCCAGATGCGCGAGAGATGACCCCATTCGGATGCAAGATGGGTGTCGCCTCCTTGACCGACAAGTCCGAAGCCTGTCTCGGCTGATTCTAGACTATGATTGGAGTCGTGGGGTGTCAAATCACAGTCACTAATGTCCCAAATTCTTACCGTCCGGTCATCAGAACAGCTCGCCAACAAGCGGCAGTGAGTCGCGCCCAGGTCGAAGCCGTCAGAAATAGACACACCGAAAACGGAACCTCTGTGACCATTGAAAATGTGTCTTAGAGATGTGGACCACTGGCCCAGGCTTTCTTCCCTCGAGCAAGTCCAGACTAGAATCTCCCCAAAGACGGTCCCAGAAGCCACAATGATTTGGCCAGGGTTGGTGACAGCAAGGGAGCCGGAGTACAGGAATGACTTTGGGCCATTCACTGTGGCATATTTCCCACATTTCAGAGTGCTCTCTGCATGTGGGCGAAAGGACAGCTCTAGAAGCTGATTGTGTGCAGTGAGCAGGAAAATGCTGGATTGGTGGAAAGCAGCATCTAGAATCCAATCTCCGCAGTTTAATGGTCTCGACAAAGTGAGCTCAGGTACCAGGGCTGACGGAGCAGCTCCCGATTTCCCCAACGCCAACACAGCGGTGCAGCAGAATGCCCCTCCCCAGAGCACGATCTGATGGCTCTGACTCGAGACTTGCCCTGCATCGCGCGACTCGATCTGAATCCCACAGATGGGTTGGATCTCGAATATCCGTGTAGATGAAATAATGACTCCACTCTCATTGTAGATGTGAAGAAAGGGACCCTGCCCTGCAAAGAGCAACAACTCTCCATCAACCAGGACCGACCTCAGAGCAGTGACTGGCAGACATGCAGCTTGTGGCTATGATGGTCAGCGAGAGGGATTGCGGGAGGCCATCACACTGACCTCTAGAGTACATGTTGTCATTGAAGTGCAAGGGACCAACCGATTCGCGGCGTTAGTGCTGTAGCCTTGTGATATAGAGCGAAGAACGAGCGAAAAAAGACCGTGATGAGCGGAAAACCCTTCCTACTACCAACTTCCTGCCGCTATTAGCCGCTTGCCACCCATCGCTTCACCTGCCCTCGGCTCACATGCTCCTTTGGGATAGCGATATGGGGCTTATATACCCCCGGTGCCCCGCAATATAGACTCGATTGGAGCCAGAGTGCCAGGGCAGGTTCTCCAGTCTTAATATCGTTTCCCACGCGGTGATAAAGGTCACTTCCTCCGGCATAGGCAGCATCAGCCTAGAACAATAACAAGCTTGCAAATGGTAGGCCAACGGGAATTGCCAAAGAAGGCTCACGCTTGCGGCCAATGTCGCGCACGGAAGGTCAAATGTATGCTTGCCCCCAGCTGTTTGATCGTGTTGATACCTGATCCCGAGGCTCACATGATTGAAAAATCCCAGGCGACGGAGGAACCCCGTGTGCCAAATGTCAGGTACTCTACCCCGAGTCGCTACCAAATAGGGATTCTTCTCAAAAGTCAGTGCAGATTTCTCGAGCAGAATGTGTCTATCCCGAATCTCGACGAGGGCGACGAAGGCATGGCAGCGGCCTCGAAACTTCGCTGGAGGGTCGCATAGCTCGGATGGAGGCCATGATCGAGAACCAGAACCAGATCAGGGCCTCCCCATCGGTGTCTGACACCGCTCATCCTGGCAGTATCAGCAGCCAAAGCACCCTCGTGGCGCCAACCCTCGGACCACAACTTGGAAGCGCCAGGAACACAACAACATCCACCTGGAACGAAACCCAGCATATCAGGTCGATCGACATGGAGACCTCATTGATCGACAATCCTACACTGACGTCTTTCGTGCCAGAAAAAGTTGTGCCAACATATCAGAATCCGCCCACGTCAACCAACCCAAGTTTGGCGGAAACGGTGCAACAGTCCGCGCAACCCTTTTCAAACAGGCATATTGAGGCCAAGGAAGACTCTGACGCTACAAACATGGACAAGGAGGCCACTATTCTTGCTCCACAGGTGGTAAGTATACACAGCCCTTGGGACAATTTCCGTGCAGGCTAACGGCTCTCAAGGTGAACTGGGAACATCATGGTAATGTACCGCTTACATCCAACCCTCAAAGCCTCTATCTGATTGTCTTTTGGCACAGGTCCGGGGTCCTGGCTATCGGTCTGCTCAAGGCCCGGTCTTGACTGGGTTGCACAAAGAACTGGCGTCGCAGATTTTGAAAACAGCGCCAGAGAGCTTATAACCACGTGGACGAGGCGTTTGACATTGGATCGGAGCAAAATCGCAGGGACCCAACACCGCGAACCTGATCCCGAGACTGCCTGGAAATACTGTAATGGCAAGTGATGTCGTTGTCTATATGATCTCTCTCGTACAAAGGCTGACAAGATGGTGGAAAAGCATACTTTGAGGAATCGTTCGACGCAACTCTCGGCATTGTGTACAGACCCGAGTTTGAAAGCGCCCTTCGAGCCCACTTACGCGGAGATCTGGTGTCGGGCGATGATGCCTCCTGGTTCGCCTTGCGCAAAACCGTGTATGCCTCAGGGTGTCGAATCTACCTCTCCAAACACACGTCGATGAGTTTCACAGAGATCCAAGCTGAAGCATGGAGCTACTTTCAGAGCGCCATGTCCGTCCTCATCGAATTACTTTTCACCCCCACAGGTTTGCTCGCCGTTCGCGCCCTGATCGCAATGGTACAAAGGTCCGCACTTTTTCGCTGTTAAATACCATCTCACCATATCTGGCAGGCTTTTTTCTCAGAGGGTCTCGGCAATCCCGCTCTCGAGTACATGTTCTGTGCCGGTGCGGCGCGGGTGGCTCAAGCAAAAGGATTGCATCGGCGACCGGCCAAAGCGTGGAACTTGGCTGCCCATGATGAACTACACTATAGTTGGCTGTTCTGGGCTATATATTGCTGCGAGAAGCATATTGCTCACCGCTCTGGACGACCGTCTGTAAGTCATGACTACCGACCACCGATTTGTTGTCAAGTACTAACTAGTATCTTGTCCAGGCCATCGACGACGACGAGATCAGCTGTCAGATCCCGACCGAGGCATGCCCAGGAAGCACTCTTGACGTGCAGGCATTCACCTATCTTATTCGACACGCCCAAATATCCTCTCAAATTTCCAAGCGACTCATGTCGGTCAAGGCCTTTCAACAGCCGCCGAGCACTCTACTTGAAACCGTAGCAGAACTAGATCACCAGCTGCACGAATGGAGAGATTCTCTCCCGCCAGGACTGAGACCGGATGACCGCCTGCGGTCCTTTCAGGTCCCCCACGACGCCAGGTATCTCCCTACGGTCCTTATGCATTGCGCTTACTACGGGAGCTTGATGGCCATACACACCATCTTTGCCTATCCGTGGGTGTACAGCACCATCTTCGGGAACGGGAGGGCTGTCGTCACTCAAGACCAACTGATCTTCAGCTCGAACACGGTTGCAGAAGCCGCGAGGAATATCATCATCATCGCGAGAAGCCTGGAGATCAACGGTGCCTCGATCCAATGGTGCGTGTGACCGAGCAGAACGACAAACTCGTCAGTCTAACAGAACACAGGCCAACCTTCTACTATCCCATGATCGGGCTGATCAATCTCTTCATCCACATTCTCAAGTTTCCGACGCTGCCCTCGGCGCGGTCTGACGTGGCCCTCCTCGACGTGGCGGCCGGCTACTTTGGACACATGGAGTTTGTGACGTCTTCGGAGCTCAACTTTCCATTCGCTCGAGACGTCGCCACCGTCGCTCGGCAGACTGTCACCAAGGCGTTGAAGACCGATGTCCCCGCGAGCACGGGCGCCGACGACGGCTTCAGTCTCGCCAACGACGTGGACATTCCGTTTGGGGTAAGTCGATGGCCTGTGTCCATGCGCAACAATCTTATTTTTTTTTGCCTTTAGCTCTACTGACAAAAACCCCTCAAAGGACATCTTCTGCGTGAGCCAGGACTTCAACCTCGACGACTGGAGCGTGTTCTCGTCCGTCTTCTCTGACGAGGCACTGATGAATCGAGAGATCGCTTTCTAGTGGGAGCGGGAGGGGATGGGACTAGCGAACAAGGACGAAAGGTTATGTTGGCGTGTCGAATCAGAATCTGAAGCCTTTTGGCACCAAAGCATTGTCTTTGACTCCATCTACCATGAATCCACCGTCCCCGAACTCTCCCCACATTTCTTCAGAATGAGGGATTGCTTCGGCGTTCGGCGACTTGGCGGCCTCTTATCCCGTCCTCGCTCTTCAGCTTCTGAAGACTGGAACGGAAGCCAGTGTTTCCCGGACACATCCACCACTGGCCGGGGTAAAACTGGTAAGAGTGGATAGCATGTCTGGGGGTCTCCCATACTAGACGCCAGATGCATAACCTGGCAACAAATCAGTCGTCGGCCCTTCGGAACTGTAACTCCTCCCGCTGCGCTGGGCGTGTCTCCTCCCTTGAAGCCGGTCGCGAGGTCGCTTGAGAGAACCTTTGCGGGGGACTCTGGAGTCTCCTCAGACTCCCCGGGCTGTTGCCAACATGGCTGCATGGGTATGGTACTGTTGTTGTATTCCTGGGATGACGTGGCACACCGACTCGTCTCACCTTGAACGTCCATCGTCCACGTTGTTCTTCTCGTCGAACCTACCCCTGTGTCTTTCGCCGAAGTGATCCTGCGTCTCTATCCCACCCTCCCCTTTCTTTCTGGTAGACATTCAATCCAAAAACCCAAACCCCAAACACACTGCCCGTGGCAATCATCAAGCCCTATACATTTGTGAAAAGGAATGCCTCACCCAGCAATATCCTCGACCATATGGCCGCCCGCGCCAATCAGTCCGGCCGTCAAAGACCTGCTGGGACGATTCTTCCACCTGGCCGACCAAAAGGACGACAACGTTGGGACCGTGCTGGCTGAGGAAGTCTTTACGCCTGACGGGCGTTTCGTCACGGCCAATGGCGCTTTCGAGGGGAAGGAGCGTGAGTTTTTTCGTCACTTTTTTAGCCCTCCCTTTTGTCCAGACTGTACAGGTCACACACACACACACACACACACACCCACCTACCTAGTGTTGTTTTTTTTTTACTGAAAATTACACAAACGTCCAGAAATCGCAACCAGTCGCGCCGGCGCGTGGACCGTCGTGACGTTCCGCAAACACACCGTCGACAAGGTCTACGCCACCGGAGTGAATCCGAGTGGGGAGGGAGTCACGGACATTGTCCTCACGGGCAGACTCGAGACGCGCACCAAGGACAGCGGCTCCGTCGTCGGCACCGTCACGGACTTTGCGGCGAGAGTGGTTTTTGTAGGCGGGGGGGACGACGACAAAAGTGGTGAGAGCGCGGGGTGGAGGATCAGGGAGTATCAGGCGTGGATTGGGCGGTCGACGACTTCCTCGGGACCGAAAGCGTGAGGCATGCGGGACGGGGTGAGGACCAGGGTCGGTTGGCGATATAAAGGCAAGATATACGATATACAATATACAAAGTATTCGATTATCTCGTGGAGGACTTTGTCACTTTTTTTTGGGGGGGGGGGGGGGAAATATATTTCTCACTCAGAGGGGGGGGGGGTTTGACGTCTAGTCGTTACTCAAGCTCATGCTCCTTCATTGCTTTCCCTTCCCCTTCCTAGCCCTCCTGTCCCTCCTTAACCCCCCCCCCCCCCCCCCTCTCTCACCCTTCCTAGTCTCATAGTTAGTCCTCGTACTTTTGAAGAACCGTCCTCGCCTCATCAAACTCCCTCCGTATCGTGTCTTCATGCTGCCGCGACCTGACGCAAAACGACGCCGAGAACGGATTCGGCCCAAACACGAAGCCATCAGAGTATCCCGTCTCGACGTTCGCGTCTGGCGGCGCCGCCCCCGCGGCCGGGTCGGCTTTGATGTCGAACGCCCAGGCCATCTTGGACATGTTGATCATCTGTATAACAAAAAAAAGGAAAAAAATGGGGTGTGTTAGTTAGAGGTAGGTATTGGTACTGGTACTGGTTTCGGTACGGTGTGGAAAAAGAAAGGGGACGTGTATGCGGATATGTGGGTATGTGGCCTTTGTCTCTCTGGACGGATGGATGGATATGTACGTGTGTGTGTGTGTGTGTGTGTGTGTGTGTGTGTGTGTCTGGAAATGAAAACTCACCAGAGAATTCTCAGCGAGCCGCTGACCGGGACAGACGCGCCTCCCGGCTCCAAAGCTATAAGTCACCCGTCGGCGATTCTCGTCGTCGTCGTCGACATCGTTGTTATTGTCGTCATCATCGCGCAAAGCCTGGGTGTTGCTCTTGTTCTTACTACCAAACTTGTCGTCGAGGAACCTCTCGGGAATGAACTCCTCGGGTCTGTCGTACTCCGACACGTCCTGGTGGATGGACCAGGTGTTGGCAAACACGATGGTGCCTTTGGGGAGGACGTAGCCGTCGTAGACGTCGTCTTGGATCAGCATGTGGGGGACGCCGTTGGGGGCGACTGGTCGCCATCGTAGTGTCTATCACAGTATTTCAGTCTCTCTCTCTCTCTCTCTTTTGAACACGAAACCTTTGTCACAGCAAGCACACGCGTGTGTATCTCTCCACACTCACCTCTGTCATCACTGCTTGCATGTAGGGAAGGTTCCTGATATCATGGGAGCTAGGAGACCTCGAGGCCCCGCACACTTGGTCTAGCTCTGCCTGTGCCCGTTTCAGGACTTCGGGGTACATGATCATGGCGAGCACGAACGAGTGGAGGGTCGAAGATGTTGTGTCGGATCCTGCTTCCATCTACCCAACCAGCCAGAGATGTTAGTAATGTCTGACCCGAACCTCAAACACAGCCCCGCGCGCGCGCGCGAGAGAGAGAGAGAGATACCAAAATCCCCCCCGTGTATACAATTTGTTCGTCGTCGAGCCCGCTCTTCTCCTTCCCCTCCAGCAGCTTGTCCATGAAGCAAGGAATCCTGTCCTGCCTTCGACCCCGTGCCACCGTCTCATTGAGCAAGTTGGAATACAGCGTCCGCTGCTCCTGTCGAATCCGCGCCGCCCAGCGTTTCCAAGGGGCCAAGAACGCCGGGATATATTTGAAAAGAGGAAACGCATCCACGGGCGGTGTGGCTCCCGGCGCGAGGATCGTGGTGAACTGCTCCTGCGCGTGGTACAGGGCTTGGACTTTCGGGGCCTCGTAGCTCGCGCCTCTCTGGCCAAACACGGACGCGAGGATGACGGCCGTCGAGTACCGGCGGATGTGCGTGAAACACTTTTGCGGCGTCGTCATCAGCTCGAACAGCGTCTGCGCCGCTTCGGCTTCCTGCACGGGCAACAGGCGGTCCACGGCCGTCACGTTCAACATGGCCTGGACGGCTTTCCGGAGGGCCCTCCACCCCGGACCATAGGGGACCAGGAGGATGTGCGTTTCGTTGGGGCAGAGGAGTTGATTGCCCACATAGCTGTCTGGACGACTCGAGTAGAGAGCTCCGCGCTTGTCAAAGAGTCTGTAAAAAAAAAAATTGGCCGTCAACACATGGCTGCGTCCTCAGGTCCCAAACTTACTCTTTCACACTCTTGTAGTTGTTCAATACCACGACGTTCTGAGGACCCAGCTTGAGACCCACCACAGGGCCGTACAATTTGCTCCACTCATGAAATCTGGACAAATTAGACTTTTGTGCTGATAGCCCCCCCCGGGGGCCGGGGGAATCAAACTCACTTGATGAAAGGCTTTGTGAGAGGAAGCTGGTGTAGATTGCCAATGACTGGCAGTGTTGGCGGCCCTGGGGGAAACCCTCGAGGTCGACGACTGGCGGCAGCATATCGAGCGAGGACAAGAACAAACACCGCGGCGGATGCCAGAGCCAGCTTGCTGGCAAGTGAAATCAATGTCTCATTCATGACTGTTGGGCCTGGGATTAGCAGGTCTCTCTAGCACAGTCTCGCTCTTGGATTGTCTGTAGCGGTATCACTATATGATGCTTATCTTTTGTTACTTACACCACTCCCCGTGTCGCTGAAGCAATACCGTCTCGGCCATTCGGTCATCGATGGCTCCATGGAACTCCCCGTTTCGGGTTCTTGGCTGTGGGGAAGAGATCCACAGTGATAGACGAGGACGAGGTCCTAGCGGAGGTTCCCGCCTCCGTGCCGAACGTGTTAAGCGAATACTTGTGAGCATTCGGGTGGTAGGCGTCATGTTAAATGGTCTGGGCAAGGTGCTCTTTTTATGAGGCAGACTCGTTGGTAACGCGACAGTTGCTTCGACACGACGCAGAATGGCTGGAGACTTGGACTTCCCCGTCATCATCGTTGGAGGTGGAGGATGTGGTTTGTCCATGTCGTCGTTCCTCTCTGACTATGGGATCGAGCACATCCTTTTTGACCGCAAGGTCGTGGCCTCGGCTCTGCCAAAGGCACATTATCTCAACCAGAGAACCATGGAGACGTTCAGGTTGCACGACATGCACAAAGAAATCCGCAAGAGAAGCTGTCCTCCCCACCTAATGAGCCAGGTTGCGTGGGCCACCTCACTCGGTGGCAACGGACCTCTGGACAGAAAAGTGATTCACCAGTTTCCTTGCTTTGGTGGCGATGACGGCGATCTCAAAGCCCAGGCATACAAAAGAGATAGCGCCGAGGGATCGGGCAATCTTCCACTCTGCAGAATGGAGCCAATCTTGCGGCAATTGGCTGAGGAAAGAAACCCTGGACGTATCCGTTTCGGCCACACCGTCGTCGACTTTCACGACAACGGTGATATCGTTGAAGTCACTGTCCAAGATGCCACTGGAAACCTCTCCACTTATCGAACGCGATATCTCATCGGCGCAGACGGTGGACGTTTTGTCGGGCAAAAGATTGGTGTCACTATGCAAGGCCCGACCGGAATCACGGACATGGTCTCAGTTCACTTTGGAGCAGACCTTTCCCAGTACTGGGACGAAACATTCTTCGCCTGCCACTTTATCAACGGCGAATGCGGGACCATCTTTGAGAGCGGTGCTATAGTCCCCATGGGCCCGAACTGGGGCCGGCAATCGGAAGAGTGGGTGATGCATTTTGGCTTCGCACTCGACGACGAAGCGAGACACCAGGAGGAAAAACTGGTCCCTCGAATCCGCGACCTCCTCAAGATTCCCGATCTCGACATCAAAGTCCACAGAATCAGTCATTGGATCATCGAGAGCGTGGTCGCAGACAAGTATCGCGTGGGCCGCGTTTTCGTTGCCGGCGACGCCGCTCATCGACGCCCTCCAACCACGGGACTAGGCCTGAACACAGCGATAGAAGACGCACTCAATCTATCTTGGAAGCTGGCCATGGTCCTCAAGCACAATGTGGACACCAAGATCCTCGACACTTATGAGCCGGAACGACGACCAGTGGGCAGAAGGAACGCTGATTGGGGCTTGTTCACGTTTGAAAACTCGGCGGTGATTAACGCGGCAATTGGCCTGGTGGCTGGACAGAAGGAGAAAAACCTATCCAGATTCCAGGCCATGTTCGAGGACTCCTTGACCGGACGAAGCATCCAAGCACAGGTGAAGAAAATGATTGAATCTCAAAGCATCGAATTTGGGGCACACGGGATCGAGCTTGGGTTCACGTACGAGCATGGCCTCAAGATCGCAGACGGCACCACAGCTCCAGAGGTAGATCCTCTCGGCCAGAGATATTTTCCGACGACTCGACCAGGGCACCGCCTCCCTCACGCATGGTTGGTTTTGGACGACCGTGTCATCTCCACACAGGATCTGGTAGGGCCCAAAGGATCGTTTCTGCTTCTGGCCGATGACAACGGACTCGTGTGGACAGCAGCTGCAAAGCGATTGGTGCTTCGGTACAAGATTCCTATCCAGACAGCCCGGATTGGCGAGTCTCTGAGGGACATAACAGACCAGTGGCAGCGGGTGAAGCAGCTCGAGGACGGGGGTGCGATTTTGGTCCGACCAGATAATTTCGTTGCCTGGCGGTCGCGAGGCCCGTCCAAGGCTAATGGTCAGGAGCTGGAGGATGCGTTTGCTGTGCTGCTAGGTCTGCCGCAGTTCGTTGTTGAGGAGTCGATATAGCAGCCAGTCAGTAGGGCGATTACACTGTGGTGGGAGTCGGAAATAGCTAGCATAGTGCCAAGACACTAGTTAACTGACTAACCCCATCGGGAATTTAACAGGGTATCTTTAACGACGGCGAATGGACTGCAAATTGAAACACATAAGAAACTTCATCTATATGTCAACCTCAAGTCATGGATGCGCGCGCACCCTGATGATCAACATCCATAACTTGATTCTTCTGGGGACGATCATGTGGCACGACTAACCAAGGGATGTCGTATCGTATTCCCCTCTCGCCATCGGCATTCGGGGAACTCGATGTCTCGTCACCGAAATTGTCCCTTGACTTACCTAGGTGATGAACTCTTGACCGTCTCGTACATCTCGTACGAAGCATCATGAGTTCAGCATTGTCCGTTCCCTGAAAGCGAGTGGCGACAGTTTGTTGTACGACGTTATCGACATAAAAAGAAGGGGGGGTTGAATAGTCGTCTCAAGACCACTTGCAACCCTTTACCCAACTCTCAGCATATTCCCTCTACCTCTATCGCACCCATCCTCAGGGCTTACTTGTAGAATCGCTATATCGAAATCATGACATCCACGCAGCACAACGGTGTCAACGGCCACTCCCAGAACGGCGCACCACCGAAAATCAAAGTCAAGTCGCCCATTTCTCTGGCCCACGTCGTGCTCCGCACGTCCAACTACGAGCCCATGGTGCAGTTCTGGCAGGCGTTCCTGGGTGCCGAGATCTCCTTCAAGGACGACCAGCTGGCCTTCCTCCGCTACGACGCCGAGCACCACCGCATCGCCATCATCAACGTGCCCGGCACGGGGCCCAAGGTGCCCACCTCGGCGGGCCTGGAGCACATCGCCTTCACGTTCGAGACGCTCGACGACCTGACCGAGTCGTACCGGCAGCGCAAGGCCCTGGGCATGACACCGTGCTGGTGCACCAACCACGGGCCCACCACCAGCATTTACTACCGAGACCCCGACGGCAACCGCATCGAAACCCAGGTGGACAACTTCGACACGGTGGACGAGGCGAACGCCTTCATGGCGGGGCCGCTGTACAGAGAGAACCCCATCGGCACCGACTTTGACCCGGAGGATCTGATCAAGCGGCTCAAGGCGGGAGAGGACCACAGGAGTATCAAAACCAGGATTGAAATCGGGAAGAGGGGCTTGCCGGAGGACTTTTGAAGGGACAAAGTCTTGAGGATAATGATCTACACTCCAATTCTCTTTTGGTACATTCCATATACTCAATGTCCCACCTAAATCTCTGACAGACCTTCTTGATTTCGCCAGTAGATGGGGAGCCAGTAGTTGAGAGGGACCAGGAATTGTCAATGCTCACGTAGAGGCAGGGTCGACCACAAAGCCGACTTAAACTGCAGATCTCTCGCGTACTCAGCTCACACACACACACACACACACACACACACACACACACACACGCATTTCCACACATACGTCCCAACACAGTCCCCCACAAGACAAGACAAGACTGTTCCATCCACATCATCGTCGATTGTGCGGAACGAGAACAATCAGCCGCAGAAGCAACACGTCTCGGTGTTCGGCTTCTTGGCAGTCCTGGTCCCACTTGTGGGGAGACTAGCTGTGCACGTGCACATCTGGGGTAAAAAACAACCAAACCAGGGTTGGAAGCTCCGGCGCAAGGGGTAGAGTCCAACCGCTTCCTTTCTGATTCCTTTTCTCTGTTCTCTCTTTGGTAAGAACGTAGTTGAATTGACGTCCTTTCCCCAGAATTACGAGTTCGAGTTTCAACCCGAGCCAAGACTCCGGGTGGCGGCGGCGGCGGCGGCCCAGAAAAGTGATTCGTCCCAGAAGGGTCGACAGGACCGACCTCACCCCATGGGCCATGGCCCGAATGGTTTCTCAACGGACCAAAGCTGGTCAAACCACCTGATGGTCACCATCCACTACACAGAGCGAGGATCGTCTACCATTGCAGAATCTACGCCAAAGGTTTGTCTAGGAGGTCAACAAAGCGGCGTCTCTCCGCTCCCCCCCCCCCCCCCCACATTCCTTCCCCCATATTCCCCCGGTGTCCGAGTCCCGACTCGAGACTCGACGATGTGCACAGAGCGCGGATGAGCAGTGCATATAAAAATGTCTCGTGTGTATATGGGAGGACTGTTAATACCAGGATGAGTCTTGACCGCCATCCTTTGAAAATCCACATCCCCTTTGACTTTCCCTGCCCGCCCGCCCGCCGGCATCATTTGAAGAGGCTTGTTATGTGTGTCCCCCCTCTCTCCTTGCCATCATGATCTTGACAAATCTTGGCAACTTGGGCCATAATGCCCCTGCGTGGGCGATTGTCCTACTCCTCCTGTTTCTCTGGCTCGGTGGCCTTTTCGTCCAGTCGTACAGGTCACGCCGACGCCGTCTCCCCCTCCCTCCGGGGCCCCCACGCCTCCCGATCATCGGCAACCTGCACCAGGCGCCGCAGGTGTACCCGTGGCGGGTGTACCAGGAATGGACGCGGCAGTACGGCCCCGTGTTCAGCCTGCAGTACGGCATGAACACGGTCATCATGCTGGGCACGTACCAGGCGGCGCACGAGCTGCTGAACAAGCGCAGCCACATCTACAGCTCGCGGCCCCGGGCCGTCATGGGCGGCGAGTGTCTCAGCCGCGGGCTGCGCACGCTGCTCATGCCCTACGGCCAGCAGTGGCGCAACCACCAGCGCCTGCAGGCCTCGTACCTCAACGTCCGCGTCTCCCAGAGCTACCGCGGCGTGCAGGACCTCGAGAGCAAGCAGCTCCTCTACGAGTTCCTGTCGCCCGGCGTCGACTTTGTCGACCGCTACCACCGCTACTCGTCGAGCGTCATCTTCGCGCTGGCGTACGGTCGCCGCCTGCCCAAGGGCGACGAGCCCGAGATCCAGGCCATCGACGAGGTCATGAAGAACTTTCTCTACGCCGCCCGCGTCGGCACCTGGCTGGTCGACGCGGTCCCCATCCTAAACTACCTACCGAAATTCCTCGCGCCGTGGAGACGCCTCGGTGACCGGCTCCACAAGCTCGAGTCGACCCTCTGCATCGACAACATGACCAAGGGCCTCGACTCGGCGTCGTGGAACTGGTCCAAGCACGTGTCGGGCATGAAAGAGGGCCGCGACATGTCGACCAAGGAGCTCGCGTACGACGTGGGCATCATCTACGAGGCCGGCAGCGACACGACGTCGATGGCGCTCGAGATCTTCACGTTGGCCATGCTCGTGTACCCGGACGTGATGAAGAAGGCGCAGGCCGAGATCGACGCGCACGTCGGCGGCGACGACCGGCTGCCCGGGTTCGAGGACAAGGACTCGCTGCCGTACATGGACGCCATGATCAAGGAGGTGCTGCGGTGGCGGCCCGTCAGCGCGGGCGGCATCCCCCACGCCGTCATCCAGGACGACGAGTATCTCGGCTACCGCATCCCCGCGGGCGCGACCGTCATCGGGAACCACTGGTCGATCCACCTCGACGAGGACGTCTACCGGGACCCGCACGCCTTCAACCCGGACCGCTGGATCGAGGACCCGGCCCTCCCGCTCGCCCCCTTCGGCTTCGGCCGCCGCGTCTGCACCGGCCAGCACCTCGCCCGCAACAGCCTCTTCATCAACATGGTCCGCATCCTCTGGGCCTTTGACGTCGTCCACGCGCACGAGTCCGTCCCCGAGATAGACCCCCACACCGGCCGCACCGTCCTCGTCCGGCGCAGATGCGAAGTCGACCCCCTCGCCTTCACGCAGGGCCTCAACTCAAAGCCCTTGCCGTTCAGGGCCGAGTTCAAAGTCAGATCGCCCGAGAGGGCGCGCATTGTCCAGGATCAGTGGGACAAGGCGGAGAAGAGGCTTGATGTCCTGCTGGAGCGCATCCGCGCTGATGTCGGTGGGAGTGGGAAATGAAGTGGCGAGAACGACAGCCTTGACGATCTATATCGACTAGGAATTTCTGATGGTGTTTGATCGAGAAAGTCGCGAGATATTCAATGCAGTAGAAATTTGTCGTCTCGGTAAATAAACTACTCCGTTGATTCAAGAAGCCTACACGGAGGTAGTGTCTGTTGTATGCCTCTTGTATTCACACGTATCGCTCTTTGTGGGATTTATGTCGCGTTCCAATCCTCTATACCTCCAAGACTATTTACGCCACAAAGACGGCACGGAATTACCAGTATGCTATCAGTTTCAAAGATGAGCCTTTGCAGGCCCAACTTCCCAATCCCCCAAGAACCGCACATTGACCTTTCTTCCTCGGAGACCCTTGACAGCCACCTTGACCTCCTGTCCGGGCAGTAGATCGAACATGTTGTCTTCCCACAGTGGTTCAGGCTCGTCCGCCTTTTCAGTTCCATCGTACACGGGCTCCAGCCAACAGCCCTTGATTGGCTGATTGGCACTGACTGTCACCACATCCTCAAAGTGTGTGTCGTTGACGTCGGTATGGGCGTGATCATCTTGGATGCTCTGAACGGAAGTGGCCACTTTGGTGTCGACGGGCCACTGCAAGTACCGATACGGTTCGGGCCAGTCAGTGAATCTTGCCAGCACCTTCTTCGTCGACGGGTCCACAAGGCTCGCGTCCAGGATGATCAGACTTTCCTCGGTCCAGGACGCATGTGGCTTCAGACTCCCAAGCTCGGTATTGTGACTGGCTGACAAGGTCACCTCCGAGCTCACGCCGGTCCAGTCCAACTCAACCTCCTCTCCGGCATGAAGATCGTACGCCCTCAGTTCCAGAGAGCATTTTACCTCGACTGGCGTGGTATTATGTGCAAAGAGAGCAAAGTTGGGGATGTACGAATCCTTTGGTTTGTCTTCGTCGATCCAGCGAGAGCGAGGTGTGCGTTCAATCCCAACGCTGACGGGGGCAAAGTTGCGTCGGATCGTATAAAAGGCAGGTTTCGGACGGAGATAATAGTCAATATATGCCCAGCTTGTGACCGGGTAGACATCATTCAGCTGCCAAATGATTGCACCGGCGCACTCCTCTTTACCTTTGCCCCCAAACTTCCGCTTCCAGTCACGCAACGCGTAGCCGTATGCTTCGCTCTGTAAAAGCTGTGAGCAGTATACGAAGTTTTCGAGTTTCATATCGTATCGGAAGTTCTCTGACAAGTATCGCGCGATACGTGTCTCCGCGCCGTGGCCTTTGTTGTGACAATCGATGACGCGGGACTGGGGATGACGGTCCTTCGGATTAGGCGCAAAAACATCGACCGTGCGCATGATAGGGAAACCGTGCATCCCGAATTCAGAGACAAACCGACCATGCAGCTCTCCATATTTCTGATAAGAGTGCTGCGGCCCATGCCATACAGCCCACTGGTGAAGATCACCGAATGTGGTGTCGCTTGCATTTGCTCCCTCCTCGCCCCAGGGTGATGACGGCCAGTATTTGATCGACGGACACAGGCTCTCGCAGACTTTGGGGAGAAGGTCGAGGTAGATCTTACGAGCCGGAAAACTGCTATCTTCAAAGGGTCCTTTGTGGTCGGCAAAGTCGTACGGCTCGCCAAAAAAGTCCTGGATCCCAAAATCCTCGTTGTTGCCACATAAAAGGGCTAGCGAGGCGCGGTTGCGCATTCGAATAGTCTGTGCTTCGGCCTCGGTCTTGACGCTGTCCAAAAATTCCTTGTAGACGGGATAATCACCACAAGCAAATGCGTAATCGTGCCAGACCAGCATGCCCATTTCGTCACAGGCATCAAAAAAGTCTTCGGTCTCGTAAATCCCCCCTCCCCAAACCCGGATCATGTTCAGATGGTGGTACTTCGACAGTCGAACCCAGTCAAAGTATCTTTCGCGGGTCATAGTAGGCAATAGATTGTCTCCGGGGATCCAGTTGCCTCCCTGGGAGAAGATATCGCGGCCATTGACGTTGAAGAGGAATGTCTTGCCTGGCGCGTTATCAAGGGGGCGTTGAATCACTTTGATAGTCCGGATGCCGTATCGAATCGTTCTCGTATCGAGCTTGCTCGACGATTCATCTAGAAGAAATGCCGAAACACTGTATAAATGCTGTGCCCCTTGCCCGTTAGGCCACCACAGCCTGGGTTCTGGTATGATGACCGTGGCGACACCCTTTTTCGACTCGTCCAAGGAGATGTCGAGCCCCTGAGATGCTTGTAAAGAGGCTTGATCGAGAATGTTGACTTTTACAAACTTGGCAGAAGGTCCAGTTGCTTGTACCGTTATCGTGAGCGTCGCCGTTGAGTGGTCTTCTGCCAGTTCCGTGGTGATGTAGACGTCGTCAAGCCTCGCAGAGTACGTCTCCAAATGGATCGGCATATAAGGTCCCGCCGTCACCATTATAGGTCCCCAGTCCCAGCCCCAATGGTACTATATCATCATTAACAGAAAGGTCATATAACCGAGACGTCAAAAAGTACCTGTGCCTTTCGAATATGGTTCCTCCGTTTATCTCGAATCATTTGCGTCCTGGCCCCGAATTTCGCTTCCAGTTCACTTCCTTTCTTCAACGCGCTCTCAAAAAGGATAGAAAGCTCATTTTCCTGTCCCTCGGATTTGAGCTGACTTGTCACGTTCACTCGACGCGGGATGAACATATTGTCAGATTTGAGAATCTCGTTTCCGTTGAGGAAGACAGTGGCAAAGGTATCCAGCCCCTCAAACAGCAAATCAGCAACTCGAGAGTTGTCAAGGCCCTTGGGGGTTGGGAAAGAGCAGGAATACTCCCAGTCCATTTCGCCAACCCACTGGATCTGACGCTCATTTTCGCCCACGTTGGGATCCGGGATGATCTTCTTAGCCAGGAGTTCCATTTGGATAACCGACGGGAAAGCAGTGACCGGTGCCCAAGACTTGAGGTCTGGAATGTCGTCTGCTTTCGATATGCCATTTGCATTGGCCAGACGCCATTTCCACCCCGTGGCCAGTTCATGTCGCTGCTTCATTGCCATTTCGACGTAGTAGCGAGATGGCTGGGAAGAAAACAGCCAGAGTGGCTGGTCTCAAAGTTATAGAGCAGCCTTGTTATTATGAGCCAGAATTATACAGCCATTGTGTCAGCTGAATCGAGTCGAACTCAATCAGATGCCGTGACATGCATAACTCTTTCCCCACTTTACTTTCCATTCTGGGCCAGTGTTCTCACCGGGTTGAGGACGTATTGCGGTGAATCTCTCGCAGGGTTGGATCTCTGAGCGTCTGCCGAGGGTGCAACATGCCGTACTGACGGAGGCGGAGACATGTGTGTATGCGGGCATATATACTCCCGGACTGTATCCGCACTTGACGGCAGTACATATCTCCTCCAATCAACGAAAGACGGCATCGAGGTCTCGGCAGCTCAAAGCCACGTCGAACCTTTGACGTCGACAACTCCTGTTTGCAGTGTTGGGAGCTCAAGGACCTTTCACGGAGAGGTGGTTTGAACTTTCTGAATCTCAATCCACTCAAGCAAACATCACCCAGAGATATGCTCTTCCGAGACAGCAATTGGACGACAGCAGATCTCCAACCAATGCAAACCCAAGTGATCTGCCAATCTTCCACAACGAAGCTGAGGGAAGTGTTTAATTGTTTCGTGTGACGGCTTTTGGACGATGCATACAGGAGTTGAGTTGAACGGCTCGGTCGTCGCTTGACTTCAGCCCTCGGGCCTGTGTCACTATAACGAACTCACTCGACTCCTCAGGGAGTTTTCCATTTGGACGCCTCCCGTGTTTAGTGCCAAGCTCTTACTCTGAACTAGGTCGTTCACTGCAATTGTGTCGGATGTGAGGTTTAGAACTGAAACTTTTCACCTGCATTGGCGAAGAGCGGCGCCTGGCGGTTTGTTGAACAAGTGGCTGACGAATAGACGCAAAGCGGCAGCATGATTGAACACGCAATCGAAGCTGACACGAAGTACTGCATTCATGCCGAGTTCGTTGCTCTTCCCGGACGGCGAGATAGGAGCGATCATCCGCGAACTCCCGTATGCTCCATTTGCTGCCTGCTTAGGATAAGTGCTGGTGGACCTTTGGTCCTTGTGATGAGACTGTCCCATGCAAATGGCTCCTGGGAAATATGAAAAGCCGCCCGAGCTCATAACCGGCAGGAAGATGGTTGGATCACATCAAACAGATCCGAGAAAACAGAATGCCAGTCTTTGGGTGAACGCCCCTTGTGAGGACCTCCATGATGTGAGTCTTGCGCACTTGAAAACCTGATCAGCCCGGCCTCACGACAGGCCATCCAGGGTACCGTCACCTCCCCTCGTGAGCCTGGCAGTACAGCCCCGTGTTCAGCCTGCAGTACGGCCAGGGTGTCCTCGAATCCATGCACCCACGACCTCAAGGATCAGGAAGAGGGTACCAGTTCAGCTGTTGATCTCCAAACGAAAGATCATAATCAAACCACTCCAGGAATGGACCCGGCGCGGTGACGTCCTGTCCGTCAAAATTCATCAAGTCCATTGCGGTCTCCGATCTTGCATTGGCCAGAAAATCTGCATATTGGTCGATGTCAGCTGCATACTGAGAATCTTCGTTATTCCAAGATATCACGCCGTCTCGCAATGCCTCGACAATGCTGCCATATCTGTCCGCTGGCCTTGTATGAGGAGCCATATCTTTGAATGCACGAATAGCACCGTCCAGACTCTGTTTCCACCCATTGACTGCGGCTTCGCCAAATAGACTCAATTTCTTTGCCACAGCAATAGAAATCAGGGGAATCAGACAAGCTTGGAAAAGCGCAAAGGTCGAGTGCCAGACCGAAACCCTATCGTGATGAAGGCCCGAGCAGATCAGGTCGATAACTTCACTCGCTGAATTCTGGCAGAGTGATACTACCTTCCAGTCCTCGTCTGTGAATGCATTGTGCGCCATGGCGTCGTCTGCCAACCGCAGCAGATGCGGTCGAGACAACAGGACGCGTACCCCCAAAAATCGATACATCATGGTCTCCCGACTCAGCCAGAATCTTTTTGGACACGAATTCTCCGACAAGAACCGAAAGTGATGGGATTTACTCCAAATTTCGAGTTCGTCGCTGAAGGCAAAAATCTCCCGAGGTGTAATGTATGACAACTGGGCCATTCGATCTCCTATCCTTTGAGCGATTATGCAAAACTCGGCAGTCACGCGGAGAGCTATGCCATGCCAATCTCTGTCCTCGGACTCGTTGTGTCTCTGCCGTGCAACGCTCTCTAGCCGCGCAGAGGTTGAAGAGAGCTTTGTAGAAGGCCAAGCAGTGTCCATTGTGAGCGGATCCCATCTTCCAACCCTGGGACGGTGCAACAACAATCCTTGCCAGGCGTTTCCAGCGATCATACACCACCAAGTTCTTCGTCTGACTTCGGCTCGAGCCAGTGCTAAAGCTTCTTCCTCGGGCGTCTGGCCGAGTTTTGTCGTCTTTGCTGGCTCACGATGTAAGCCAATCGCAATAGCCATCCGGAATGCGGTCCCCATGACTAAGAATGCGGTGTTTGGCGAGTTGATGTAGTACAAGTACAGCGCGCTCAAGAGAACCAGCGCCTGTAGCATTTCCAGATTTCCCGAGGTAAATATGTTGTAACCAAGGAGATTCCGCGCTCGTTCGTGGTAAGCGAAGTGTGATTGATCGTCCCCTGCTGCAATGGAACCTAATGCAAGGACCATGTTTGAGAGCGCCTTCCACCCGTCATCTGTGCGTTCCTGGCTCGAGAACTCATCCCGAAAGCGACTCTCGTCCACCATTGGGATCAGGGCGTGGATCTGCTCGAAATACGCGTCGATGGCCATCTGTTGTGCAGACGACAAGGATGGAAGTGTGGAGGATACAGGGGCGACATGATGCGCAGCCCGCGCGGGCTCTTTGCTCGAACTCCGAACGACTAGTTGCTTTGGTTTCTGAAATGCCGACTGTCCAAGATCCAAGAACGATTGTTTTGCAGAGGGGCAGACGCTGAAGAACACATGCAGAAAAGCACCAGTCGAGGAAACGCGCGGATATGAGCCCGGATGTTGGTGGATGATGATGCCGTTGACAGCGTCGCCAACTGGTGGCTCCGGACCTTCCTCGTCCTGAGCCTCATTCCATTCCTCATCTGCAGCGATGTCGTTGAGGGATTGCAAAGCTTCTGGAACCTCATTGGCGACAGCACCATCAGCAGCTGGTGAAGGTGTCTGGGTATCAACCTCATTACTGATCAATCGGATGACACTCTCTCGAGACAGGCCCGGCAGGCTGTCAAAGTCCACTGCCGGCAAAAGCTGCTTGATGATCTGGTTGCGAGCGGTCAGAGCGTCATTCAACTGGTCAATTGTTCTACACAGCCCGCAGTTAGATGGTGTCGCAAAGTCACAAGAGGCCACAACTCACTTCCAGGAGGGATTCGTTCTCCGCTGTCGCTTCCTGTAGCTACACCTCGATTCTAAAGAATGTTTTCGACAATTTTGGCAGGGTAACGTGCCATCGCACTTGATCTTCCTCCTCGTGCATTCAACGCAAGCACGATTGGTCCTTCGAGGCTCAGGGCCGCTGTGCTGCCTCTGCGGGTTCTGGGCCGTAGCGGAGAAGGTGAGATCGCTAGAGCCATCCATAATGCACTGTCTGAGGCTAGTTCTTTGCTGGCATTCAATGTCAACCGCCCAAATTCATCAGGTTGATTGGAAGGGGTTCCGTCCGATGATGTGGCTGTGTAGTATGATGACTCTGGGTGACCAAGTTGTCTCGACAAATTTTGTAGCGCAGCGTACCCTTGCAACCCTACAAGCCAGTCGGTTTCTAGCCTGGACAAAAGCCTCCGAGGGAAATCAATGGATCTAAGGGAGGTCAGGTATACGGTGCGCCGTAGCTGGGTGGGTGTGCTGCACGGTGCAGGAGAAAGATGAGGGACGCCATAGAAAAGAACAAGTCAGGCTGGTCCGATAGAGACTAGGGTTTGTACGTAGTGTGCCGTAGGTGGTATAGGCGGCGCCCTTGTGGTTTGTGGTGAGGGTTGGAGGGTGACAGTGTCCCGTGCTTGGCGCAGTCAATGCATATCTTGAGCATAGTCATCTACCAAGCCTGCAAGCCTAGGTAAGTTAGGCATCGCAGGTAAGCATTAAATCACTCTCCGCACCCCTACAAAGGCACTTTACCGAGAACTCATCAGGCACCCATTCCCGACAAATAATACACGGACAGTCCTTACCCGAGATCACGCTTGAGACTGACCTGCGGAGCAATTCGCACGAGTTTCTGACGCCGAAGCTGTCCATTACAATGTCCAAGGCACACGTTACTGAGGCACTCTAACTTAGTTATTTGGGTTGGCGCTGGAAGAGATGGCAATAAGAGTAGCAAGAGATGCTTGAACTTCCTGCGGTTCATTGAGACTTTGTGCACCAAAGCCGGCCCAAGGAGCACCACCTTCTTCCACACAGAGCTATAGACAGCCAATGCGTACTCAAGCTCTACCTCTATCAAAGTGTAATGCGCCCAACAAGGCAATTCCTCTATGCAAAGACTTCACACGGTCGGATTATTACCTTGTTTCAGACGCAACTGACAAGCAACTCTGCAGCCTTCTCCCCAATGGCATACGCTGGCATCTGCGTGTGTCCACCGTTCAGACTCGGCATGATGCTGCAGTCGGCAACCATCAAACCCTTGACGCCCCTGACACGCAGCTTCTCGTCCACTACAGCCATCGTATCGCCATCCTTCCCCATGCGACACGTGCCCGCCGGGTGGTGCGCCGTGGCGCTGTACTGACGCACATACGGCTCCCAGTCTTCCCTGGTAGTTTCGGGCCCCAAGGCCGCGTACTTCGGACCCGCCATCCACACGCCCGGGGCGATGATGTCCTTGGTGCCAGATCCGGTTGTCACGATCGAGTGTGCAAAGCGCACGCCTTCGGCCAACATGAGCAGATCGAGAGGATCGGATAGGTAGCGAGGGTCGATGATTGGCTTGTCGTGCGGGTTCGTGGAGCGCAGGGTGACTGTGCCGCGGCTCTGTTGGCTAAACAGCAGTGTCATCATCTCGAAGCCGTACTTCCCCTCCAAGGGAATGGGATATCCGTGAACGTGGCCTGAATACAACTCGGTGTGCATGTATTCGACGTGAGCCTGCTCGGCTGTGAGGTCAGCAGCATCTCGTGTCGACCCAGACGTCGCGGCGGATCTCTCGCGCCACAAAGACGACGAGTTCAACCCGTCGTCGAGTCGCGCCAGCGCAAAGATGCCAAAGGGAAATGTGGAAAAGAAGCCAGATTGAGAGCTCTGGTAGGTTGCCAGGGAATTTGCGAAACCGTTGGCGTGGTGGATGAATCGGTCGTTGGTGAGGTCCGGCTGCGTGACTTCGTAGGGGACAAACACGACCTTAGGAGCAATTAGACAAGACTTTTCTCGTCAAGGAATGGAAATGCGGCTTGCCAGATGGTCTTGGAAGTTTTTACCCACGCCCGGAGAATCGACTATACAATCGACGCCGAGCTGTGCGAGCTCATCTTTTGGGCCGATGCCAGATCGAAGCAGAATGGTTGGCGAGCAGTACGCACCTGCAGACGGCATGAGAAATCCCGTACATGTGAGTGTCGGGTGCGATGCTTACCTGCAGACAATATGACCTGCTTATCAGCTTTCAACACCCTCCTGTTCCCAGAATTATCGACAACCTCGACGCCCGTCGCCACAACATCCCCTTGGACGTGCTCAAGGATAACTTTGTCGACTACGGTATCGACCACGATATCCACTCGACCTTCGTGCCCTTTCAGGTAGTCGGTGCTGAACGTTCTCACGCCGCCATGCACCGTCCGGGGAACATGGCCACAGGCATGTGCGGCCTGGCCCGTGGTGAACAAGTCATCTACCAGCGGCAAGCCTTTATCCTGCAAGGACTCTAGGACGTGATTGGAGATGGGCGCCAGATCGTGCGGTTCAACATGCAAGGGACCATCCGTGCCGTGGTACGCCTCTGCCGCCTTGAACCAGTCTTTGCCGTGGAACGTCTCTGCGCGTTTCATGTACCGGAACATGTCGTCGCCAGTCCAGCCCTCGAGGCCCCAGTCGTCGTAGTCCGTCTTGCACCCACGGATGCACAGCGTCCCGTTGAACCCGCTGCTCCCGCCCAGGAACTTGCCGCGGTTGAGTTGCAGCACGCGGTTGTCGAGGTGTTCCTGCGGCACGGTCTCCAGGCCCCAGTCCAGCTCGCCGCCCATGGCTTGGAAGAGGCCGCCCACCATGGTGATGAGCGGGTGACCCGTCGAGTCCGGCCCAGCCTCGACCACCAGGATAGAGACATCCGATCTCTCGGAGAGCGCTTCAGCGAGTCTTCCCGCAATCACACACCCAGAGGTGCCGCCCCCGCTGGACGAGAGAGGAAAAAAGATATTAGCTTGTGAGCGAGGGGTGTGCAAAAATAATGTGCTGATCTGGAATATTTTGGTGGCTGATAAAGAGGGGTGGATGTGGAGGGGTCGAAGCATCGAGGCATTGTTGAGTACTCCTTACCAAATGATATAGCTGTATTCTTCCCGGACATCCTCAATGGTCCGAACTGGAGACATTGGACGTCTCGATCAAATATCCGTGGGACTTATCTACTCGAAGTGAAGACCAGGGCAATAGATATATTTTAGTATTATCATCTATTATCTATGAAGAGTGGGACGACCGAGGTCGAAGTCGAGGTTCATGTCTAGAGACAGAGAGGGACAGTGCATAAGGCTAGGCCATGTTGAGAAAGGACAGGGACAAGGACAAGGACAAGGACAACGCATGATGATACTTCGTTACTATAATTTCCTATCTCTGTACATGTATGAACCGTGATCCATCCATCCTTCAATTGTCGTTCCGTTCATACCGACCTCCCCATCGATCAGTCTCTCCGCTACTGAAACGCTGCGTTCTATACTGGGACACTGCCTAACTGGGCACCTAGGTCACCTGGCGAGTCGCTGAGAGTCACGTCTCGGCCCGCTCCGAGGTCTTCAACTCAAAGTCAAGAAATCAAGACGAGAGAAGTGCTTGATTGAGCACCAACGCACATGGCACTCTCGTTGGAAGTTCCAGGGACCACCAGGTAACTCTTGGAAATCCAACATAGTGACGAGCATAGTGAGCATATCGAGCCACTAAGCGATATCATTCCACTCCAAGGCTTGGGCAAGTTTCTATGTTGGCAGCTGGAGATCTATTCCACGCAGTATTGCTCACTCACGGTCGACCAGCGTGATCCACGCACAACTCATGGCTTCGCACACATCAGACGAAGCATTGCTCCCACTGACCTCCCGTCTTTGCGAATCCTAGACTACTCACAAATCTGCTCAGAGAGCAGCGTCCAAGGGCATCACCTCCGCAAGAGGAGAGGGGCTGGACACGGTCGTTCACAATCACACGAATTAGTTCCCCCGAATGCCCCTGACACTGCATTTTCTCGATATACGCTCTAGCAGCAAACGGAACGGTCCAAGCGGCACTGTAACCACCCGCTGCACTAGCCTCCACGACCGTCGTGTTGGGCAATGGTAGCGTGTTGTTATAAAGTCCTAGTGCCGAAAAGATGGCTGTCATATCGTTATCGTGGCTGAAATCCGCATACAGCTGCCGGCCCAAAGGGAACGTGGCGGGATCATCGTCCAGAGTATGGTTCGTAGATGTGTGGTCTTGAACAGAGGTGTTGGTCAGCCGCGCAATGAGCTCGTTGACGAAGCCCACCCCTTGTGTAGGCCCCAGAGGATTGCCATAAGAATAGCCGTAGTATTTGCCCAGTGTCTGATAGTAGCCGTAACTGTGCCATTCGGCTTCGGTAAAGAGGGCACAGAATGGCGAAATGGTGCCGTCATCATTGGCAACGGTGTTGAACGGGCAAAGGTCCATCATGTCCACTGTCTGGTCCATGCTGAGATTGGCGCCGGGCAGACCGGCGTTGAAGCGTGCTTGGATGGGAGGGATGAAGATCTTCGCCCAGGCCTCCTGAGCGTCGTTGCCAATCTCGCTGGCTGTGCCGTTCTCAAATTCCGTGCAGAGAGCATGGTTCAGCGTGTTGTTGAACCCATCACCTTCATACTGCAGGATCATCGGATATGGATAGCCAGAGTCGACATCCGCAGATTTGTCGGCCAGTTTCGAGACGTGGAAGCCCTGTGTCCAATTGAGGGCCGACTCTACCACTCGATTCTCGCTCGAGGAACGGATGAAGGGTTCGAGGGACATTGCAAGCAAGCGATATCGATGATAGAATTTGGTACCCGAATTGACCATCTGCTCCTGACCGAAAGTCGTCAACTGGTCCGCGCCGAGAGTGTACGAATAATTGGCGAGAAACTCATACGCCCCTGTGAAGGTTTTCACGTTGGCATGCACCTGTTTGATGGTGTTGTTGTAGGTCTTGGTCTTTGATGCTGTCGGATCTCGAGCTCCATGGCGGGACAAGATCTGAACGAATGTGACATTGCAGCTATCAGGAACGTCTGTCGAGATATCGGAGGGTACAGTAAAGTAGGGCGAGTACTGGCCCCAATAGTGGGAAATGGTTGGTTGACATTGAAACCCTGTCACGACAGTATCGCATGAATCTGGAGGAGACGAGCTTCCTACTGAGACCCCACTATTTGTTACGAGATGAGCATGTGGGAAACAGTCGACTGCGTCTGAGTTATTGGGAGCTTACCTCCAGCCCAAGAACACAACCACGGTTGCCAACGGTGTCAGTATCATGATGGCGAAAATGAAACCTCGATGGACCCTCCGGGACGAGCGTGTCGGACCAAAGCCATCGTGTCGGAGGGCGGAGAAGTTATATCCCTCTTTCTCAGAGGCGATGCGAGGTAGATCTTCCATGGAGCTGCCAGATCTTGCCTAGGTGGTCTCGCCGTCTCATAGCTCTTCTACCGTGCTTATTGACCTGAAGGATTTAGACGGATGATGATGGAACAGGCGCTGCACTTGAAGAATTGATCAGGCATGATATTTAGGGGCCACGTGTAGGAACGACGCGCCGAGAAGGTTTGGATATGTTCGTGTGCTAGTAGCGACTAACAAGGCACGGGAAGTCAACGCATCAGAAGAAAAACACAGACTGAATAAAGAAGCTTAGGATGAGCTGGAAGCAAGGGCGAAAACATCCATTGACAGCAAGAGAAAATGGTGAGGCTTTGGGTGACGATCAACGTGTTTTGAGGATCTTGGCTTGAAGTCGCAGGTCACCAGGTGCAGTTGGTGCAGTTGGGCATGCGGTCAAGCGGTCCACGTACGTCGTTCATGGCCAAACTGCGCCCAGCCCAGCCCAGCCCAGCGCAGTCTCGTATCTCAACAATGAATTCAATATTGTTCCTATCATAAACCGCCTTGATCGTCTTGTCCTCTAATTTTCATCCATTCCTGCAGTCTACCTTGATGCTTCTATCTAATCAAACACACGAAGAGGGTCCAAGCGCATTCCCTCGAACACACGCAGTTGCTGAGGGATCGCGTCATCTCATCTCACATGCCGCAATCGACCCAAGTCGATCAAATGCTACCATCAACAATCCTTGTCCTTTCTTCCCTTCCAATCTTACAAAGCTTCGCTCGAATCTCTCTAAAGTACCGCTGAGGGCCTTGTCCTGTCAATATCCATAGCCCAGTAGATGTGCTGCTGTTCACACTCATGGTCTCCTTCTGCTCAGTTGTTTCCTCCCTTTAAGCCTCGACAAGTTACCCCCCAGTCTTCGAGCGATACTGACGACTGACAGGAAAATTGATAGCTTACCATCATCCACAGCACACACCTTTTCTATTCCTCCCCGTGTTTTCGAAATGGCGCACGAGGGTTTGATTTTGCTGAACCGGCCTGATAACGTCTTAGAAGTCAAGACGTCGGATGGCCACGGCTACTGCGACAAAGCTGCTGGTCACTGTGGAAACCACAACAACTCCTCGTCTCTGTCTGTTGTACTCGTCGATGATGCCTCAACACTTGATCCTCCAGCTCCACCCAACCTTATACACCCGGGCGGCATACATCAGACAAGCGCCCACCACAGTAAGTACTCCCAGGCATATCTGTGCAACCAGGTACCCGCCTCGCCCTCCCCCGTTTGTCGACAATAACGCCCCTCCAATGGGAGGTCCGGAAAGACCTGCAAAACTGAATAGCGAGAACGCCATGCCCATCCTCACACCATTCTTGCTCAAATCGTTGTTCAAACTCGTCACTGTCGTTGGAAAAAGACACTGAAAGGCTCCCGCTGAGAATCCATAAAACGTTGCAAATACGTACATGCCTGCTTCCGACTTCACTGCGATCCAGCTAAATGCAAAAACCCCGTTGATGAAAAGGAGTGGAACCATCGCGTTCAACGGACCCATGAAACGATCCGCAATGAACCCCGTGACAAGTCGGACGGGTATCGCGGCCCCATTGAAGATGATGAGCAAGGTGAGTGAGTCTTCATAGCTCATATTCAGGACTGTCCGGCCAAAGGAAGCGATGTAATAGTAGGAGAAGAATAATCCTCCAAAGACGAGCGACATGCCCAGGAGGACACAGACATATGGCACTTCACAGAATGCCCTCCATTCGACGATCGGCCCAGATTTCCGCGGAGGCAGTCTCGGCCGCATGCATGCCAGTGCCAACGAAAGCAATCCCAGGTTCACGAAACCGAGCACGCGGACAGTCCATGCATATCCAATCTTTGGGAGGAGCTGGCGCACAAGCACCGGATATATGGCACCGCCCGCCGAGTTCCCAGCCGACACAATGGCAACAGCGAGTCCGCGGTTCTTCCTGAAATACGTCGTCACAAGTCCCATGGTGGGGCAGAAGAATATTCCACTGCCCAGACCAGTACAGAGGCCCTGAGCAAGCAAAAGCTGCCAGAAGTTCTTGCATAGACTCGTCATGAAGATTCCGATGATTTGGACGATTGAACCGATGAGCAAGCTCGGAACGAAGAACCCGGCATCCAGCGCCCGACCGGAGAAGGCGCTCACGAAGAAGACCACCCACAATTGAATGGAACCCACCCAGGAGATGGTCGACTGCGATTCGCCCAAGGTCTCGGTGTAATAGGTTTGAAAGACACCAAATGAATTGATGTAACCCCTGAGAAAGACGTCAGCCATCTGTTCAGGGCAAGGTTCTGATATCCCCCCCCCCCCCCCCAAGGCGTTTCGAAACTCCCACATACCATGTACAAAAGCAGACAATCCACGCCATGGCGACTTGGATCCATGCTTTGAGGCCTCCATCTGGAGGTGGTCCAGGATCGACGATATCTCGAGTGCTGAGACGTGAGGTGATCCTGCTCAGGGCATTGCTGCTGACTTGTTTGAGTTCCGGGTACGATGTCTGTGCCAAATTCTTTTCAACGTCGGGATTGTTCTCTATGACGTCTTTATCGTCCTCCGATATATTCTGGCTCGACATGATTGAGATCTTGATGTCACAAGCATTGGATCTGGTGGTCGCCCCTGGAAAACACTTTACTGTTGAGATTTCTTCCAGGAATCTTGGGAAGATAAGGGAGTCGACGAAAGAACAAGGGGATGACAGCGAGACATTGTTGGCTTGCAGACTGCATCCCCGAAGGGCGCCTGCATCACAAGTTTGTCGACTTTCTGTTGAAGCGGTGGGCTTTTGGGGTAACCCAATCCTTGACCAGTGCCGAATAGCCGACTCCATGGCCAAAATATCCGTTATATGCGGCAAAAACATGATGTAATGCAGGGTATCGGCCGGCACTACAAAGCGCAAAGCTTGTTACAACATCACCACGTGGGCACCATAGATCTGCGTATCGCAGATGTAATGACGGCGACTATTCGCGCACAGAGCTCCGAGCTTGGCAGATCTTTTGTCTGAGAGAACTCCGAAATCTCGAGACGAGATCTCGAGCCGGTGTCGGCCTCGCGCGGGCAGCCAACCAGGGGCTCACGAGGCTTGTTGGTGCGCCGTCTGCATCACAAAAGGGCTGCACCACCAATCCTGTCAGCCCCAATTCCCCAAAGTGTCGGTCTGTAGAATATGCCGACAACCAGATCTGTTGGTTTGGCTGGCTCGGGACGCAATGACCGTGGCTTTGGATCTCCATCACTTGGATGACAAGTGGCGTTGAGCCAGATGTCCAGCATCATCACGACGCGCAGAAAGGAATAAACAAGAGGCCACGATGTTGCCAACGCAATGCATCATTGGTATTAGCGGCGTCGCGGATGGGCGAGCCGCGATGTAAGACTTTAGTTTCTTGAGTCCGCCTTTCTCTTTTTATGACGACCAACCTTTGGACATCTGGACTGCCTTTTCCCACCTCTCGAACATCTCCTTGCTCTTGGCCTCATGCAGCTGTGGTTTGAAGACAGTGCTGCCCTCGACATTGATGTCTTTCAACTCTTCAATGCTGTCCCACACCCCGACAGCCAATCCGGCGGCGATGGCAGCTCCGAGGGCTGTGGTCTCCCGCATCTGCGGTCGCCGCACTGGGATCTGAATCAAATCCGCTTGCGTCTGGACAAATATTAGCACCCATTGACTCCCTCAAGATCTTGGCCGCAACCATGGTGACATACCTGCATGGTTAAATCTGAGTTACTCATGCCACCGTCGACGGCAAGCTCAGCAAGTTTTGCACCCGAGTCCTTCTCCATGGCGTCGAGGATGGCTTTTGTTTGGAAGCATGTTGCCTCGAGAGTGGCGCGTGCAATATGTCCACGCTGCGTGTAGGCTGTTATGCCGTCTGGAGACACAATGGGGATCAGCATTAGACACCAACGAGCAGAGACAGTGACACTTACAGATGGTTCCTCTCGCGTCATCAATCCAGTATGGAGCAAACAATCCGCTGAATGCGGTGACGAAGACACAGCCGCCATTGTCTTCGACAGTGGCAGCCAACTGACTTATCTTACTCGAGGACTCGACAAAGCCAAAATTATCGACCAAGAACTTGACACTGGATCCGGCGACGGCGATACTCCCCTCGAGCGCGTACATGCGCTTGCCCTCTCCAAAGTCGTAGGCCACGGTGCCGAGAAGGCCGTGGGTGGAGAAGACCGGCTTTTCACCGACGTTGTACAGGAGGAAACAGCCGGTCCCGTAGGTATTTTTGGCCAGCCCGGGAGTAAATCCCTTTTGACCGACCAGGGCGGCCGACTGATCGCCCAGACAGCCAGTGATAGGGGTGCCTTTGAGCACACTCAGCTCCAGACGCCCGTATGCCTCGGGATCTGACGACCGAGTGATCTTGGGGAGGTGAATCTTGGACTGGTCCAGCCGGAAGAAATCGATGAGCGACTCGTCGTAGTCTAGGGTCTTGAGGTTCATGAACATGGTCCGCGAGGCATTGGTCGGGTCAGACACGAAGACATTCTTCTTGGGCCCGCCGTTGAGCTTGTAGACGAGCCAGGCGTCGATGGTGCCGAAGGCGAGGATGCCTTTGTCGTAGGCCTCCTTGACCTTGGGCTCGTTGTCGAGCAGCCAGAGGAGCTTGCCCACCGAGGGGTACGTCGACAGGGGAAGACCACAGAGTTCTTGCAGCTGGTCTGACCCCAGTCGATGCTTGAGCTTACGGATGAGGGCCTGGGTACGGGTGTCGGTCCACACGATTGCATTGTACAGCGGCTCGCCCGTCTCGTGGTTCCATACGACCTAGATGCCGAGCAAGAATCGAGTCAACCAATGTTTTCCCCTCGGTCTTTTCTTGGAGACCCAAAGTGCAAGCAAAGTAACGATTGGCTCGCAACCAACCGAAACTGTTGGATAGGATTGACTGGACGAAAGAGGCAGAAGAAGAGGGGTTCATTTCTCTTACCGTTGTCTCACGCTGGTTCGTGATCCCCACGGCTTTGATGCTGGCGCTTGCGTGGCCCTGGTTCTCGAGGTCCTTGACCGCCCCGTCGATGCATTGCTCCACCGACGAAATGATTTCCAGTGGATCGTGCTCGTGCCATCTATATTAATCATATCGGGAACGAGGGAGGGTTAGAAAGTGACTTTGATAAACGAATATACCAGCTTTGCTTTTATACATTCTTTTTTTGGCTTTCTCACACACAAACACCTACGCACACACCGTATTTTTCGTTTTCTGTGAAAAGCCCAGACAGAGAGTAAATAAACTATGAGAAAAGAGAGAGAGAGAAAGAGAAGAAGAGCTAGAAAACGTACCCGGGATGCGGATAGATCTGCTTAAACTCGATCTGATGCGACGCCACCACCTCGCCGTGCCGGTTGAAGACGAGGAACCGCGTGCTCGTGGTGCCCTGGTCGATGGAGCCGACAAAGACCTCGTGCGAGGCCGACGAGGATGACGACTTTGCAGCAGTGTCGCCCATCTTGGATCGGATGGTGGTGAGCATTCGATTACCGACTATCGATTATCGACTACTGGGTACTGAGTACTGAATAAAGGTGTATAGATAGAATCAAGGTAGAACTGATATGGGACCGATAGGACCAGGAGGAGGAGGCTAGTAGTGCTGCTGGATGAGATTGTATGGTGACTGACTGGGTCGTTACCTCGTGAGATTTTTTCTGTAGGAGGGAAGAGAAGCTGTGTGACAGAGCTGTGTAGCTGAGCTCGGTTGGATTGTCTTCTCGTCTTCGTTCGCGGGGCGCTTGTAGTATGGAGAGTGATGAGTTAGTCAAGGATCCGACTTTTTCCCTTTTCGTCGATCAGTCCTATCTCGCGAGAGAAAGAGAGAGGGGGTAGGGAAGAAGCTGTCCTCGGTAGAACTGTTGTTGTTGTTGTTGCTGCTCCCGCTATCACTACCGCTATCTCTGATGACGATGACGATGGTGATGGTGTGAGCGAGATTTGAGTTTCCGAGACTCTCGAAAGCTCGGGCTCGGTGTGTCTAACCCCGAGATACATGCCCCTCGACCAAGTCTGTCCAAGTACAAAGATACAAAGTGAGGAGGCTGGGCATTCACCCACTCATCACTCACCTCACGGAGTACTTGGGCCTGAGAGTGCGGAATCCGGGGAGACCGGCTACCATCAAACCACGCGGGTTTGGGGCGGTGATCAAGGTGTGATGTGTCAAGGATTTGTCCCTTTGTTCTCCAGACAGCCGGGGCCAAAACCGTGCAATGCAATCCACCGCCCCTCTATTTCCTTTGATTCTCTGCTGCCCTGGCTGCTCAACGTGCTCGACTCAATCAGCAACATGCCGATCCAGGTTCGAGATGCACGGTACAAGGGAGGACCCCTAGCGCTGTCTTGGGGAGAAAAACGGCCATCACGGGAGAGGACAAAGGCGGGGGCCCCATCAAAAGGGCTTGCATGGCGGCGTCAATCCCGTCCACTAGAATACCAACTAACGCACGTCAGGCCAACCACCTACGCAGATACGAACATGATGGAACATGAAGAGGGGGTGTTTTGGACAGGGAGGCTGGTCCCATCTCCTCTTCCACCAAGCATCACGAGTGCAACATCAGCTTCGGTAGCGCAAATCAGGCCCAATGCCAATTCTCCGGAGAGCACGCTCACCACAAAAATTCTCATCCAGGCGGCAGCTCTCGGCAGCTGTGCGGAGGCTGAGCTGAGCAAGCAAGCAAACAGCAACATCAGAAAAAGCGTATAACAAGGGAATACGAAGCAATCGCGGTGCGGCTTGCGAGACACGGTGGCGTTTCTCGGCGCTCAAAGGCACAAATGAGGAGGCGCATCCACTCTCCATCCACCAGTACAAGGAGTATTTTCTGCGGGGTAAAGAGATGAGTTGGTTGGTCAACATGCTGAAGAAGACAAGGACATGGCAGCCACGAGGAGCGCGCTCTCTGGCCGCCTCTTGCAGGTTTTCTCTCGGGAGATTTTGTATAGCCGACATCACGATCCAGTCCGTTCATGCACGGAGATGTTGCCACGTTCACACACGACGAGAGCCGGATAGTCTCCTGGCGTACATTCAACAAGACCAGGGCGAGGACAGAAGTGAAGAGATGCAGAGGGCGACCGTGGTGGTTGGTTTCTTAATAGGGGAGATCTAGATCTACCGACCATAGTTAGCATCTAGGACCAAAGGAAACCCTGCTACCCCGGCAGTGGCTTGTGGTCTAATTTCTATCCCAAACAGCCAGTGAAAAGGAGAAATGACGAGGGAAATATCTGGAGTTGGGTTAGGGAGATACGAAAGGTACCGAATAGTGAGGACAGGATGATTGGCCTGGTTTTTAATCTGCTGATGATGGTGATGATGGTGCTCTGAGTTGGCGATGATTAATCATAGGACAAGGCTATTGTACGGCATCCACTTGTACGAGTGATTTGAGCAAGCAGTTCCCAAAGGAGAGTAAGAGAGGGGGCGTGCAGGCAGATGAAAACAGATGAAGAGAACTGGATGAGGCATTACAAGTAGGCGAATAAGAGAGACAGACTGTGTCAGTCTCGGTCAGACTTGGCCCGAGCTACTCGTTGGTGCTTTTCTTGCCTTATATACGCATCGTAGATGGCGTCATTTGATCCGTCAGTCATTGTGTCAGACACTCCGTCAGACAGTGTCATTTACTCAACTCTCTCCCTCGCTCCCTCATACCCAGCTCCCCTCTTCTGCCTCTCTCTATCTGTCTGCGTACAGAGATACCCAGCACGGAAAGTATCTTACGAAATCTTACCACCCCTGGTTGCCACAGTCTCCAGCACCGGCAGTACGCAACCTATCGAGCCATCCAAGGCCCATCAGGGACTTTGTGGTCTTGATGCATGATCGAAAACGGAAACAAAAACCTCGTCACACACCATCACACCTGACCCCCCTGCCTAGCCCTAAGCCGTCGTCGTCCTCCTCTTCTCGCCACGGTCATCCAAAACGTCCCATCCACAAGGCTCCCCGTACTCTCCAGATTCCCACACAAGTTGCTGACCTCTTCCCCTTCAGTCCAAGCTCGCCCTCGCCTTCGGGCTTCCTGGACCCGAGATCCATCACCTCACCTTTTCCATTCGTGCGTGATACATGCTTCTTGGTATCTGATCATCTCCACCTGGCTGGTTCCGTCCTGCATGCAACCTCGCCTCTCAATAGCAAACCAAAGAGCTCGTCATGACTGGTTGGTACCCGCCCGCCTCCGAGCTTCGACCTGGGTGCGGCGATGCACAATGCGGTTCCCACCCCCGGTTCGTGACCAACCCAATGGGGCCCCAAAGGCAAGGTCAAAAGGAAAAGTTGATAAGACTCTGGCCTGCCTCGCTCCTCGGGAGCTGACTCTCAGATGGCTCCTCCTGACCACAGCCAGTCCCTGCCGCTTTCTCTTCCTGTGATCTCGCCCACAGCCAAGGACGCCGACACCATGGCCCTCGAGAAGGAATCCCTCTCATCTACCCCTCCTGCCACCCACAACGAGCATGGCATATTCCACCATCCCCATGAATACCGCCATACCACCGTCGACGGCCAGCCGGCCTACGCGGAACATGGTCCTCTCGTCGACCACAAAGTCCCTCAGGAGGATGTCGTCCAGTCCGAACCTGACCTAGTGTGGAGCCGGATTCGCCACTGGATGCGCGAACCGCTGTCCGAGTTCTTTGGCGTCTTTATCCTGATTCTCTTTGGCGACGGCGTCGTGGCTCAAGTCGTACTCAGTGGCGGGACCAAGGGTGACTACCAGTCGATCTCCTGGGGCTGGGGGTGAGTTAACATCCACATTGTCAGAGTCAACTTTCGCTGATTCTTGTACAGGTTGGGTGTCATGTTGGGAGTGTATACCGCGGGCATCTCAGGAGCACATTTAAATCCCGCCGTCACATTTGCAAACTGCGTATTTCGCAAGTTTCCCTGGCGAAAGTTTCCCATCTACATGGTTGCCCAGACGTTAGGAGCCCTATGTGCCTCGGGCGTGGTCTACGCCAATTACAAATCGGCTATCGACGTCTTCGAAGGTGGCCCCAATATTCGAACCGTCCCGGGCTATTCAGACACTGCATCGGCGGGGATCTTTTGCACTTACCCGGCGCCGTTCATGACCAAGACCGGACAGTTCTTCTCCGAGTTCATCGCCAGCGGCATCCTCATGTTCATGATCTACGCGCTTAAGGACGATGGTAATCTCGGGGCTGGGAATCTGACGCCGCTGGGCCTGTTCTTTGTCATCTTTGGGATCGGCGCTTGCTTGTAAGTTGTGCTGGACCGCGTGTGCACGGCAACCAAAACTAACTCTCCCTGCCAACAGTGGCTGGGAAACGGGCTATGCCATCAATCTAGCTCGAGACTTTGGCCCGAGATTGATGTCATACATGCTTGGGTACGGTCCAGAAGTGTGGCGAGCCGGCGATTATTACTTCTGGGTAAGTCGAAACACTGCCACCCTGAATTGACGCGTACGTTGACGGTCTCCATAGGTACCGATGGTCTCGCCTTTCTTCGGATGCACATTCGGTGGCTGGCTATACGACATGTTTCTGTTCACCGGCGAATCTCCCATCAACACGCCGGTTGTGGGATTGGCTAGATTTCTCAAGCCGAATCGGGCGACATGGTCCAACACCTATGTCCCGCAAGAGGGTTCGAAGGTCTAGACAATCTCCGACCGCAACTGACTGTCAACTTCAGTATTGACCACGGACTCACAACTCAAAACCACTCCGAAACACAACAGCAGAGACTTTGGACACGTACATGACGAGGCTTAAGAGATGGCCGGAAGACAACAAAAGCAAGAGGCGGTCAGATAAAACCGGGACCCATACTCCAGACAGATGTATTTCTAGGTGTTTTGATGACGTTTACGAAGGGTTATGGAAACAAAATAATCAATATGTGGTTGTATACTTTGTGATTTTCATTGCTCTTCCAGACACGACAATTTCAGCCTCGGACTTTGGCTGGGCGCGTCCTTCCTGCCACTTTGGGACTAGCGTTTAATTTCCAGCCAAACTCTATTTGAGCTCCAGCTTCTTCTCAATTTTGCGTCTTCCAAACAGACCATGTCACCACCCTGCTCCATCCTCCCTCTTGGGCGAAAAACATCCTCGCGCGATGTAAGATTGCGCTGATGACAAAGGCCAGTATACGAAGTGCCCGACCAAGTCCCGACCTGGCCCGAGATGCCTCGTGTTACACCTCGAGCAAGTCCCAAGCCAATTTGCCGGAGCCCGCACTGAAAAATAGCTCTCACTGGGGCATTTTACGTGTATTCTCGGTCTGGAATGCTCTGGTAGAGAAAAAAAAGTCTCTGATAAGACATGGGTCAAGATGCGACGAGTGTTTCAACCCCGGCTATCGGTGACACGGCCGCCACCTAAGATACTGAGGAAGAGAGAGTGAGATTCTCGCCGAGCCACTTTACGAGTTAGTTGAGGGAATACGAGGCGGCTCGAGACACCCTGCCTCGACTCGAGCTGGTCTACAGAATACAAGCGCGCTTTATCTCGAGCCCGCCGATTGCGACGTCGCTATGCCATTGGCCGAGCGACCTGCCATGCGAACCTAGCGCCATCGTGCTCTCGTGCTGATGCGAGTCTGGCCTCGCTTTCTGACCTTAGCGTCGATCCCCCGGCCTCTCGCCAATCTTCAAGGTTTTGTGCCTGGCAGGTTTCCCAGCCTCCACGAGGCAACCCGCCAGGACGGGCTCCCAGGGCTGAGCAGGACCAACAGTGTCGTTGCCAGGACATCAACCTCTCCACTTCTATACCTGTTGTCTGCCCTTGTTGGTCAATCTGCTCTTCCTCGTCTTCCCGAACCCACATCTCTCAGGGCTGGTAAGGTCGACAAAAGCCTCCCCCAGCACGCCGATTTCTGCTCCTTACTCCATCTTTGCCTGCGCTTCGCCTTTCTTCCCCAGCCTCGCTCGTTATACTGCTCGTTTTGAAGATGGAAGCACCATTATATAACGGCGCTGTTTGTTTGGTTCAGTATGGCAGTCCTCATTCCATTCTTCCAAGAAGACATCACTCGATTTCGCGTTGCCCACACGAAATCGATCTTTCAAAATGCACGTTTCAGTCACTACCCTTGCCATTCTGGCATCAGCTGCTTCCGCGGCATACGTTCTAGAAGATGACTATACCTCCTCGTCCTTTGCAAACATGTTTGATTTCTTTACGGTACGGTAATTTGGCTCCCTTTCGAGACCAGCAAAGTGCTAACATTGGGCAAAGGGCAACGATCCGACGAACGGCTATGTTAACTACATATCCTACGATCAAGCACAGAGCTCTGGCCTCTACAAAATTGACAACGGGCGCGTCTACATGGGCGTCGATTCCACCAATGTGGCCTCCGGCCGTGGTCGCGACAGTATCCGAATAAGCACCAAGAAATCGTACAACCACGGCCTCGTTATCCTCGATCTTGCACATATGCCAGCGGGCGCATGTGGCACTTGGCCCGCGTTCTGGATGCTGGGTCCGGACTGGCCGAACAATGGAGAGGTTGATATCATCGAGGGAGTTAACAGCCAATCTTCCAACAACATGGCAATGCACACGGACGCAGGATGCACAATCACGAACACAGGAGCTTTCTCTGGGACACTGGAGACTGATGACTGTGATACTGCTGCTCCTGATCAGCCCAGCAATGCCGGTTGTTCGATGCGCAGCCAAGACACGACTAGCTACGGCAACGGGTTCAACTCCAACGGCGGCGGTGTCTATGCGACCGAATGGACAAGCGAGGCCATCAGCATCTGGTTCTTCCCCCGGAACGCCATCCCCTCCGATATCACAAGTGGAAACCCCGACCCATCAGGCTGGGGTCTCCCTCAAGGCCAGTTTACTGGTGGTTGTGACATTGACGACAAGGTCAAGAACCAACAGTTGGTCTTTGACGTCACCTTCTGCGGCGACTGGGCTGGCCAGGTGTGGTCGACCGACGCAGTCTGCTCGCCGAAAGCCGCCACTTGCCAGGACTACGTTCAAAACAACCCCTCAGCCTTCCAGGATACGTACTGGCTCATCGACAGTTTGCGAGTATATACCGACAATGGCTCTGGCGCACCAGCTCCAACATCCAGTTCAACCACCGTTTCAGCAAGCCTGTCGACCACTCCCACCGTACCCACCACAACGCTCCTTACTTCCACTTCCTCCAATGTACCAGCGACCTCGACACGAAGTGTGGAACCAACCTTCCCCTCGACTACTCCGGCCTTTACTCCTACAACTACTCCAACTTCTACCCCTACGACTGCCCCGACTTCTCTGCCCACCTCTCTCGTCACCTCTGCCCCATCCGCGTCTTCTCCATGGCCCTCATCGGCAGCCTGGGATGGCACACCGTGGAATTCCGCAAACGGTGGATGGAACGGCGGCAACCGGGGCGGCGACGATGGCGGGTCAGACAACTGGGGTGGCTGGAACGACGGAGGCAACGGTGCCGGTCGGGGAAACCGTCGCGGCAACCCCTGGAAGTCATGATCTGATCCACGACGCACGACTATTATTACGCAGCAATTTTTCACACCAACAAAAGAGCGATACGCAGCACCACGTTTACGACGCAACGATTTACAGCATATGACAGAACCACATACATGGGGCACCGGCAACGGCAACGGCAACGGGAACGGGGACGGCAATTGAAATGGGAATGGGAACTGGAAAGAAAAAAAAATTGGGGGTGGGACTACGGAAAAGCCAATAATGGCTCTTTATGACCAGGAATATAATGGATAAACAGGACCCAAATCGGACAGGACGGGACAGCACAGCATCAAGATACCCCGTGGGAAAAGAGGGAAAGAAACGACTATGGAAAACGTTTCGGAGGTCACTGCCGGCGCCGGCGCACTGGGATAGACATACACATATGACAAACATACCTCGACAGGATGAGGTGCCTTGTCGGGGTTGGGAACGGCTTTTGAGCGCGTGATTATTGATATTGAGCATAGTTTTGCGAGGCTAGCCAGAATGGCGATTTCAATGGAGACTAGACTATATCATATTATATCATATTATATTATACATATATGTATATGTATATACTCGTTATCCGAGGACTTCTCTCTCTCGCGCGCGCGCGCTATATCGAGGCATACACGTACTTACTTATACTTGCTGACATGACTTGACATCACATGACTGCTCAAAGCTATTCAAAGCTATTCACTTGGGTAGGTATTTATCCTCCACTTCATCCTCTTCCTCGTATGGATACATAGTCTACAGTGTAATGCAACGCAGGCTATATTTAAATATACACACAGTCAAAGATCAAGCCTCGGCCTGTCGTGGTGGAGAGATTTTTTGATCTGGATTCTTTCTTTCTTTTTCTTCTTCCGATCTTCACGGGTCTTGTCTATTTCCTTTTTTTTTTTTTTTTTGACGACTCAAACACAACGACTTTCTCGTGAGATCCGCGTTGCATTACATACATACATACATACATACATACATACTGCCTGTCAGACAGCAGAAGATTGATTTGTGGGCAGAGTGAAAATCCCCTCAAACCCGTCCATAGCAGCTACATATACATCTCACCGTGATCATTAGGGGACAAACCCCTTCAGTCCATCACGGAATAACGGGGGCGTCGACCCCAAACCAATTCCAGCCTTGATCCAGGTCCACTCCGCTCTGGCCGAACGGGAAAGTGCCGAATGAATACCCGGGAGTCACCATCCCACCGAGGCCACCTCCAGCAGCTGGAGCATTCAAGTCATTCTGTGGCGTCGTGTTCGAATTGTATGGGCTCTGACTTTGTAGAGAGTGCGATGGTTGTGGGGTGAAGCCCGATCCGCCGGACGAAATGCTGACACTCCCTGCTGAAGGGAGGTCTGTAGGCTGTTGAGGTGGAAATGCCATGAACGAGTCAAACGTGATAAATGGATCATCGGCTGTCTCAGGCCAGGCTTGATCAAGGCCCGGGGCAATGTAGTTCGTCGACTCATAAAGAGGAGCCCGTCGGGTCTGGGAAAATTGCGAATGCTGCTGGTCGATCGTCGTTGACAAGGGTGAGGGTTGGGTGCTGTTTGAAGCAGCTGATGGCGGAGTCGGCAATCCCGTGTTGGTGGGCACACCGGCCGCTGGAGCGGACGTGTTCAAGGGCGCATCCCGTGTGCGTTGTGCGTATGTGCCGGGTTTAATGGGGACAAAATGCTTGCCCATGCCAATGGAGATGTTGCCAAAGTAGGGGATCGAGACTTGACAGGTCTCCCCCCTGCATTCTTTGACGCCTTCCATATCACAGCCCTGCCGTACACGAGCAAGCATTTCGAGGGCTTGGGCGCTTTGAGCAGCCACAACACCACCCGGTTCTTTGGCCGCGTCTTTCAACAATGCTATTGTTTCGTCAATGAGGTCCGAGTCGATCTGGTCTTGCTCGAGGTCCATCTGCCGAGCATTGCTGCCACGGTGTTGCTGCGAGTAACCACACAGGTTCAGCAGTAACAGCATGGACCCAGTAAAAGCTTGAAAATCAATCAATTTGCAAATGAACGGGCCCACGGCCTTGTTGGTCCGGAGTGCCTTGTAGACTCGGATCATTTCGCGTGAAGCGTCCAAGGCTGCGGTGTGAGAGTATTGATATCTCTTGTCGGTCGATGACCGGAGCATGAATGGCAAATGCAGCATGACTTTGGCTTGGTGATGGAAGAAATGTGCTTGGAGTCGATCAAAATGGTCCTCGGCCGAATCACCAGGAACAAGCTCGGTCGACCACCAGCTAGGTTCTTGCGTGCTGTGCAGCTCCTCCAACTCCTGATCGAGTCTCAACGTTGCCGAGTATCCCATGGGCACTACACTCTGGTTCCGATCGATCATTTTGGTAATAATGGGGATCATCTTCCCCGTGTAGTACTCGCCGGCGTTCACCGATGACGGTTGAGGTCCAGATATCGGAATGTAGGGAGTGACAAAGCTGTCGCTGACGGAATATGGCAGACCCAGTAGCAAGGATAGGTATCGGTCGCCCATAACAAGATGACACCAGATATTGACCGAACGCTGATAATCCAGCGAGATCTTGTCCGTGTGAGCTGCTAACCGGTGAATGCCCAATAACTGAGCGAAGGCGAGTGCTCGGTGGAATAAGAGCCAGGCGCGTCGCGGCCGGCCCATATTGATGTGGTACTTAGCTTCAAGCATCATGCACTCGATGCCATCAAGCGTGGCTGCAATCTCATCGTCAGATGTAATCAACTTGTCGACTGTAGCAATATATCGTTCCATCAGATCAGCAGGCTCTTCTTTGATTTGAAGTCGCGACCAATCGAAATGTTCTGGTAGCTGGTGAATGCTGATTGCGATACATAACATGATCTTTGCCAATTCGGCCGGCTTCTGAGAACGCAAAGAGTGCGAGACGGATTCTTTGATGGTCTCACATCGACTGTCGGTGATTTCGGGAAACATCCTCCTCCATATAGCCCACCATTCGTGGGATTGTTCTAGGATAACTTCCAGATCACTCGGTGCGGGGAGCAACTTGTTCAAGGCCGTCAGAAGCATCTTAGTTTTATTGTACTGGGCTCTCGACACGACGGGCTGGCTCTCTTTTCGTTCGAGGACGGCATTATCGAACAGGCTCAAAGCCGGGGCGTCATCTCGAAGTCCACCAGGAAGAAGAATCGACTCTTCGGTGCTGGGGTTGTCCTGTCGCAATGAGCTCTTCAGACTTTTCAACACTTCAGCAGCCTGGGCATCAAGTTGGCTTTTGTCGGAATCTGAAGCAGAAGCGTCACCCTGGGCGCCGCCATCCTTCTCCGGTAACCGGTGCAGCACCTGTTTAACTAGATCCTCAAGCTGCGACACTCTTTCCCTTAAACTGTACGACGACTGTTCTGAGGTGGCCTGGGTGTATGTGTGAATGTCCCCGTGCTCTTGATCAATGCAGGTCGAACCTCTGGCATAGCATTCGTTGCATACCGCAGGCCTCCCGGGTTCAAAAGTACATTTGATTTTTCTCCGCCGACACTCCAAACAACTTTTTGTTCCCTTCCGCATCTTCTTCCTCGGGGGGCCTTGACTATGGTCGAATCCGAGCCCGCCGCCATCAGTATTGTACGGTGAGGTGGACATACTGCCAGTTCGACAAATTGGATATCAGAGCAACAGAAGTCTGCTCGAAGTCCCGAAGAGAACAGGCAATTGAAGGTGAGTGGCGGAAATCGGAGACGGCGGACTCTTCTCTTATTTCCAGAGAGGCGCTGACTCAGGTGATTGGCTTGAAGCCTCCAAGTCTAGACTTGAGGGCTCGTAAATCGGGACAGGAGGTGAAGGGAAGATCTTGTGGAAGACTCAAGCAATGGGCCATGCTTCTAGAAACGCCATAAGTGCTTGTTGAGGGCTTCAGATCAGTAGTGTGTCATGGAAGATGCCTGTGAGCACATGAATTGTCAGCATCCGTGCTAGGTTGTCACTGATGATGGTATTCTCCAGCCACTTGAGATGCGTTTTGTCTGACAAATACTGCTTTCGTCATTTCTACATTAAAACTGCTACAATACTGGAGATAGCTGACTGTCATTTTGTCATTTGAAGCCTGGAAAGGTCTAGCTTCTCACGTGAGTGTTTCCTCCACTCTCTTTTTTTGCACACTTTGATCCCTTCTACTTCTTAAGACACACAGACAAAGACACACCACCTTTTGCCAGGTTCAATGTCCTCTATGCAGCTTACCAATCCAAAAACATTCAGAACTCCATAGACCCCTACGAGTGCCGAGTAGTCCTCCTCTTGGCAAGGAGGAAAGAGTGAGTCGAATTTCGTCCGCCCGATTTCGTCCGACCATCCAGATTCACCACAGGAGGCCCAACGGGGACACCGCAGCTTCTCGCCAATCGGCGAACAACCGACAGCCGCTCTACTTCAATCTCTATCTAGAAGAAACCTTGCAATAAAGAGGAAGAAACTCGAGACACAATAAAGTGGCTGAGTGGCAATACGGAGTAAGGCATTGTCTCGGTCTCGTATCTTGGGTACGGACGACGCATGCCAAATATGACCCCAATCGAAGGAACACCATGATATACAATGCTGCCTGGGTTTCTCGGCGGTCCCCTTCCAGCAGCTCGAATGGTCCACCACCCCCAAAAACTCACCCGATGTCACATTCAGCGGACCTCCTGTCGAATGTGGAATGCGAATTTTCTCCCAGTTCGACTGTTTGACTGCTGCCTGATTATCGGCAAGTCTGTCAAAGTGTGCTTTCGCATTGTGGGTCGCCGCCCCTGGTACGAGGTACAGCCTCGTCCTCTGCTGGGACCTTCTAGTTCACGCTGATTTACTATGACACATCCCCTTTTTATTGAGTTCGCAGTTTTGGGTTGGCTGTTATTTCCACGTGCTCTGTCTGTTGCTCATGCCGAAGGTCGAGACATGGATGGGTTCACTTGTTTCGTCGGCATTGTGCTTTTATCAATTCTCGCACTATCGTGATCCATGTGACTCCCCGACGTTGGCACTTATTTTCTTTTGCAATCAGAGGGGCGTGACTTGGATGTATATGGCATTGCAGGAGTAGACCTTATTCCGCTGTCTTGATGCAATCGGTTCTCACACCCTCCCGCCGTCATCCCTTTGAACCTAAACGCTTTCTGGATCTGGCTACAGAAAGAAACACAGGGAAAAGAAGAAAAAATATTGAAAAAGCGTACAGGCAGGAAATTTGTATTTTTCATCCCAATTCTACATACACGTACAAACAGTGTGTCAACCAACCTCAGACAAGAGACGGTACCATGCACCTCCCCACCCCTCAAGCATGTAGATCCAGCACATCCTCCTTGTCCGTGATGCAGCCATGGCTAGCATCGCTGACCAATTTCGCATACTTGGCCAAGACGCCTCTCCTGTACCGGGGCTCCGGCTTATTAGCATTCCACTCCTCCCGTCTCTTTTTCAACGTCGCCTCGTCCACTATCAGGTCGAGCGTCCTGCTCTCGGCATCAATCACGATGTTATCACCGTCTCTCACCAAGCCGATGGGACCGCCTTCCATGGCCTCGGGGACGATGTGGCCGATCAAAAACCCGTGGGACCCTCCGCTGAATCTCCCGTCCGTGATCAGAGCGACGTCTTTGCCCAAACCAGCGCCCATGATTGCGGAACTGGGCTTCAACATCTCAGGCATGCCCGGGCCACCTTTGGGTCCCTCGTACCGGATGACCACCACGGTTTTCTCGCCCTTTTTGATCTCGCCACGTTCGAGGGCTTGGATGAACAAGTCTTCGGCATCGTAGACCTTTGCTTTTCCCTCGAAGCGCAAGCCTTCCTTGCCTGTGATCTTGCCCACAGAGCCGCCCGGGGCGAGACTGCCTCGCAGGATCTGAATGTGTCCGGTCTTCTTGATCGGCTGAGAAAACGGTTTAATGATGACTTGATCAGACGGGAAGTCGGCGGCGGACTCGACGTTCTTGGCGAGCGTCTGGCCCGTGACTGTTGTGTGTTTGCCCTTTACCACGCCTTCTTTTATCAGGAATTTCAACAGAGTGGGAATGCCGCCCACGGTGTGTAGGTCATTGAAGACATATTTCCCGCTCGGCTTCAGGTCTGCGAGGAACGGGGTCCTGTCACTGACCGCCTGGAAGTCGTCGATGGTGAGCTTGATGCCCACCGCATCAGCCATGGCAATCAGATGCAGCACCGCGTTCGTGGAACCGCCAGTGATCATCACCACAACCATAGCATCTTCAAAGGCTTCGCGAGTCATGATTTCGCGCGGCTTTAGGTCCAGTTTGAGCAAGTTCTTAATAGCCTCTCCAGCCGCCAGACACTCGAGTTGTTTCTCCTGAGAGACCGCCGGATTGGATGAGCTACCCGGCAGTGTCATGCCCAGTGTTTCAATGGCCGATGCCATGGTGTTGGCAGTGTACATACCACCACAGGCGCCACAAGCGGGGATGGCATTGCGGATGATGTCGAAGCGCTGCTCCTCATTAATTTCCCCTGCGATGAACTGACCGTAGGCCTGAAATGCTGAGACGACGTCGATATCCGCGTTATTCTGCGTCCGCGCACAGCCTGGGGCTATGGAGCCGCCGTACACCATGATCGACGGGCGATTTACTCTTCCCATCGCCATGACCACACCAGGCATGTTCTTGTCGCAGCCAGGAATGGAGATGTTTGCATCGTACCACTGGCCCTGCATGACTGTTTCAATCGAATCGGCAATGATTTCTCTTGACTGCAAGCTGTAGCGCATGCCGGTCGTTCCCATTGAGATGGCATCCGACACGCCGATCGTGTTGAACTGCATAGGCTGGAGTCCTGCGTCTGCGACACCCTTTTTCACCACGTTGGACAGGTCCAGTAAATGCATATTGCAGGGGTTGCCGCTGTACCAGACAGACGAAATGCCCACTTCTGCCTTGTTCATATCTGCTTCGGTCATGCCGGTCGCGTAGAGCATGGCCTGCGAGGCACCCTGGGACTTGGGCTGCGTGACATGACGTGAGACTTTATTGAGACCTTCGGCGTCTGGGGAGGAGTTTGCATGGCGCAGGGACGAGGAAGAGAATGGGCGACTGCTGGAGCATTAGCTGTGCGAGACCAGGGAGGGCGAATTGCAATGAGCATACATGGCCTGTCTGCTGAGAGGAAATCTTGCTTGCCTGAGCCGCAGGCTTCTGAGGGCTGCTGAAGCTGTCATTGTGAGCTACCTGTATTTCGCAGAGCTGGAGGGGAGACTCTGGACCAGGCGCATCGAGTTCTTAGTGAGACCAGCGAAGATTGTAAGGAGGGAAGAGACAAAGACAGTCTTATTTCCCACCGACAGGGCACCCAGCTTCACCTTAAGTGCTAAAGAGTCACCTACTCCAAGTTAATACTCATGACCTTGTACCACAAATTGCAGTTTTCCCCAGAAAAGACGAAAAGTCCGTAAGCGGAGGCTGGAAGTTAGCAAAGTGCAGGGGCCCGGAGCCAATCGGAGTGCAGGGAATTCAAGCAGCCCGGGGAGTCTCGTTGATCTCCGGGGCGCAGTCAACTGCAGCCTTGCTCAGCCTTGCCTCTTGCGCTGGTCACCGACACCACGCGCACTCGTCTACGAGGGATCAACCACAAGGAAGCGTTGCCAGCCAGCATTGTGCTCAGAGCGGATCTACAGAGTCAAGAAACAATGCCACGATTGTCGCCTCCTCGAGTATACTACCACAATCTACCAATTTTCTGCTCTTTTTCCGATAAACTCGAGGCTGATTATTCAATGCACAGGTCAAAAAACCCCTTTCCCTGCATCTCCTCTCGCATTATTATTGTCTGACGTCGCATAGTTGCCTCGGTTCCAGCGAATTATCTTTGAGATTGGTTCTGCTTGTACAAACTGCATCGATCGTGGGACATGGACTTACCGAGGCCAGGCCTGAAAGGGATACCCCTCATATTAATGCACAGGCTGCCCATGCCAGCGTCCGACTCCAATTATATCGTCACACAAGCTGCTTGCTGGTGGATGGAAAACCCTACCTAGAGCTACTACGACTAGGACTTATCGTCATCAGTCCTGTCCCGGGGAACAAGGTGAAAATATCGGGTGACCTCTTATGACATACAAGTGCCCGTCATCCTCTGCGGGGCAATGAGCTCCTTACGAGCTAATTAGCTCTGTCCTTACTAACCGGCTATCCCCTCAAAATGGATTGAAGACCCAGAACGCCTTAAGGTTGCCGGTCGGTATACCTCGGGACATGCCGCGGGACTTCCTGTTTGTTTTTTCCCCAGCAACAGAGGAATCAAGGTGATAAGTAACTCTACGAGGTCCTCAGAGAAACAAAACATGACGGACGCATTCTCCCAAGCAAGCAGGCGGTTGAGTCAGATCAAGGATTCCATCATGGGTAAAGTGGCCACCACCATTCCCTTCGACCCGGAGTCGACCTCGTTCCCAACCCGCAAGAACCTCCCCAAGATCGTGGGCGCGCCCGACGAGGCCGCCTGGGTTTGGGGCAAGGACGACTACGTTGGGCGGCTGAATTTGCTGACGCCCACGCGCGTCAAGGCCGCCGCCTCGCAGGAGATCCGCACCGGGGAAATGGCACGACTAGATCTGCCCCTGGACGTGCCGCTGCAGCCAGCGTTTGGGCGGCAAAAGTTTGAGCACAAGATCGTGGCCATCGCCGAGGGCATCTCGTACGACGACATCTACCACATGAACACGCAGTCCGGCACGCAGTGGGACGGGTTCCGGCACTTTGCGCACATCGCCACCCAGACCTTCTACAACAACACGCACAAGGACGACATCATGGGCCCGACGGCCAACGACCACAAGTGCAGCATCCACCACTGGTCCGAGCACGGGTTTTCCGGGCGTGGCGTCCTGCTCGACTACCGCTCGTACGCCGACAGCGTGGGCATCAAGTACGACACGGCGACGTCGCACGCCATCAGCTACGACGACCTGGTCGCGTGCGGCAAGCACCAGGGGCTGGACATCCGCCCCCAGGCCCAGGGCGGCGACCTCAAGATCGGCGACATCCTGCTGATCCGCTCCGGCTGGGTCGAGGACTACTACAAGCGGGCGCCCGAGGACCGCGACCGGCTCGCCCTGCGCCACGGCCCCGACGCCCAGTGGTGCGGCGTCAAGCAGGAGGAGGCCGTCAAGGACTGGTTGCACGACTGCTACTTTGCCGCCGTGGGCGGCGACGCCCCGGCCTTTGAGCGCTGGCCCACCCCGGAGAGCTACTACCTGCACGAGTTCATCATCGCCCTGTGGGGGATGCCGCTCGGCGAGATGCTCGACCTCGAGAAGCTGAGCCAGCTGTGCAAGAAGAACAAGCGTTGGACCTTCTTCTTCAGCAGTGCCCCCTTTAACTGCCACGGCGGCGTGAGCAGCCACGTCAACGGCACTGCGATTTTCTGATCTGGGGGGCCACATAACTTTGGCCGAGCGGGCCATGAAAGAGTGGAGAGGGGGGGAAGCGGGAAGGGCTTGACGGGAGATTTTGGGGAGTATGTATGTAGGTCGACGACTGCGAGGCGAGGCGAGTCTAGCCTGGCCTGGTGCATGCATACATACATAGCCCTTGAGGCAGAAAAAACGTCGGTGTTATCGCCATATCTTCGGGGCTGCTTCGATGCGGGTGAAATGAACGGACGAATGAAATCTAATGATGGGCGGGCTGCCTGCTGGTCGAACTGAAGGGCACGAGGGAATGAGAACTTCCAACCATTGAGGGATGACAATGCTGCATGCATGCCATCCCGGACGAACTTTTTGGGACGGTTCGAATCGAGATCAAACATCCATAACCACCTTGCCCTTGTTCTGGTCAAGACATAGTAATATATTTCATTCCACAAAGCCCAACCCCCCACCTGCTCTTCCACGGACAACTCTCTCCTGTTCCACTACCGAGTCAAAGCCTAGTTTGAGTGTCTGGTCCGAGTGTGGTCTTATCTATATGTGTTTTGTGTTTGTGTGTGTACTAGCTCAACCTCTTTGGCTTATACCTCGTAGTTATAGCCAGCTATGTCTTGGTATCTTCCTGCTTCTCCGTGCCTTCAGCTTTCTTCTCTCCGTTCTGCTGCGCGGAGTCCTGCTTCTGTTCTCCATCACCTCCTGTGGCGAGGGGTTCGGATGGTGGAGTTGATGATGGTGGTGGCGGCGGCGGCGACGGCGCTGCTGTTGCTGCTGCTGCTGCTGCAGCACTGCTAACCACTGCCTTTGCCTGGACGACATTCATGATATGCTCGCCTAGATCACCCGAGCCGTCAATCTTGCTGATTCGCGCATTGAAGAATGATGCGTCCGCCAGTAACCTAGATTGACACTATCAGTATTATGATCTGCCTGGCCGCGATACAACTTCTAGAGAGAGAGAGAGAGAGAGCTTACCTTTCCTTGGCCTTGAGGGACTTGATGGTGACATCTCGGTACGCATTCGTCCACTGCTTTCGGTAACTTGCAAACACGGGCATCATGATCCCCGCCACCACAGGCTCTGGTAGGTGTTTGGCCAGTACTTTCTGCAGGGTGGCCGTTTCTTTCGCCAACGTCTCCATGTACGGCGACACATTGACGGTCGTGTTCTTGGCCGCTTCTTCCCAGTCAATATTCTTCATTGCCTTGACGTGCATCGAGGCTCTTCCGGACATGATGTCGACAAGCTTCTCGTGTATGCCATGTTGATGTTCCTGGAAGAGACGCTTGACCTTGTCGAATTCGGTCATAACTTGCCCAGCTGTCGATGAAGGGAGATGGCGGCGGAAGAATTCTCTCACATACGGTATGAGGGCGACGATGAAGCTCAGCCCTTGAGACGACAGTGCCAGGTGCTTAGTCGTGATATTCTTCAGCCCTGCACTCCTAGTAGCGCCGGCCCCTAAGATTAGCTGAGAGCTTCGGGAATTAAACAATTTGAGGCTTTCCAGCAATGACATGGCCACTTCATTGCTCATACTCGGGATGCCGGCCGCCAGATGCTGGAAAGTTTCCATGGATCGTAACATGGCAATGGCAGATTCTGGAAGTATATACTTTTGCTCGTCGATCACTGCGCTGCGCACCTTTGTCCCTGCAGCTGCTGTGCCGTTGGTTGCCGCTCCGTTGCTGGTCTCTGCGCCGTTGGTCGAAGTTTGCCAGATCATTGTGCTCTCGATCCAAGGAAGAGCATCGTTAGTACTCCCTTCCATCACTCGAGCAAGAATCTCATTCTCACGCTCGCCGAAATCGCGAGCGTCCCACTTATCCGCATCCATCACCTTGATCACTTCGTGCTTCTGGGAGTCTGCAAATCGCGCAACGAAATCCTTGATTTGGGTGTCGAGGACGCTCTTGAGTCCCGCGCCGCTGCGGCCAGATATCGCTTCACACTCATCCGCAAATAGCCTGTTGAGCGTAAAGTACCTCAAGAAATCAGACAATGGCAGCTCCGAATTCTGCTGGGACCGGACTCTAACTACTTTCGTGATCTGTGCCTGCGCAAGATCTACACCTTCCCCTAAAAGACTGGAGAGATCTAGAACTTGCTGCATTTCTGCCTGCACAGAACTGGTAGCTCGAGCTCGGCCTGTCGGAGGACTCATAACTCTGTCGATACTTGCAGGGTCTGGAGTTCTCGGAGGGGACTTGATCATATGGTCTGGTAAATGACTTGTGATGTCCAACAAAATCTTGACCTGCACGCTGAGTCGGCGCAGACCCTCACTAATGTTTGTATAGATGGTTGCAAGCATCTGATACCAATCTTGTGCGTCCAGAGATCTCAGGTTTCTAGCCAGAATTGACGATTTCTCCTGTTGGCTCATATTTCTTCCACCGACTGTTGAGGCGGAGACGGTAGAAACATTGTCATCGTCGTTGGAGCTCGGGAGCTGCTTTCGGATCATGCTCTTCATCTCTCGCAAGACGATTGCTCGAAAACTAGTCGCTGCAGGAGTCGTATACCTGGCCCTCGAGAGGCCTCGCATCTCAGCTTCAAGTTCGTCTCGTAGCTCAGATCCAATATTCATATATCCAGGGAACGCTGAAGGTGCTCTCCTTTGGCCCGGTTTGGGCCTTGTATAGGCAATCCCCCACCTTTGAAGGGTCATGCTGGTCTCTGTGTGTTCCACATGTCGTCTGATATCACTGAGCAGGCTGTTGTGGAATCGGGCCTCGTATCCCCTACCAGCGCGCTGGCGCAACTGGTTCAGATCATCCAAGGCGCCCTCGAGGGCTTTGATCCTTCGTAGATCACGCCTCTGATAACGGAGTTGTTGCTCCACTTGAGAGGACTTGCTCTCCCTGCCGGCCATCAAGGCTTCCACGTCATCTAATCGATCCAAAGCTTGATCAATCTCGCCCTTTTCAACCATGTCTTCGCATGTTTGAACAGACTTGACAATGTCTTCGAGCTGCATGATTGCCTGCGCCAATTGACGGACATTGTCGCGACGCTGCTTCAAATTGACCACTTTCAACCCGTCGATAGCCATTTCTTTGTCAAGTCTCGCCAACTCCCTCCGGAGTCTTTGAATCCGGTCTACTGGATCAGCAGCCTCATTGTGTAGCTCCCTGAGAGATCCGAGAGCGGAAAAGAACGACTTCGAGGCCGTTGATATGGAGTTGATCAGGTGGACCTCGACAGTATCCATGTACCATGACAACTTCTCTTGCAGAATTGCATTTGTAGCCAGGGACTTCCGTCCAGAAGGAGTACCACTAGGGTCGCGGACAATCTCCGAATTTTCAGAGACGATGTCAAACGTCCTGGGGTTCTCGAGGTGAAAATCTTCTTCCGAATAGACAGCCGGGATTGTGGACAACGGTGTGACGGCCTGACGCCGTTGGCCAGTCTGTCTCCTTTTCGGCTGAGGCGACTCTAATGGGATCGATATTGTCGAGCTCACTGAGCTCGCCCGTGAATGCCCGGGCCGTTGCAGGCGCTTGCTGAGGATGGCCTCCCACTCTTCATTTTTTGTATCTTTCTTATCCCGGTGGAACAAGGATGTTTCGCCTTCACCCTCATTCTTTGCCCTTTGGAACGCTTCGTACAGCGAACCAACCTGCGACAGGTAAGGATGGAACGCTTTGGCGTCGACGTGAGGGATGTTTGTGAGTGCAACGGGAGGAATATCGCGTGGCGTAGGAGCCTTGTACCCAGAGCTGGCAGGAACTGTGGTTGCTCTTAGGCCCGTGTGCATTATCGGGTGTTGCAGCAATGTCGAGATTGCATTCTGGCTGGTTTCTGTTATTGTAGCATTGTTTAGTGAAACCGTGTCGAGGGTGCTGGCAATTGAGCTTGACGTCGATCCACGACGCAAGCCACCTTTTGGACCTCCATGCTGTCTCTGCGGAATGCTAGGGAAAGGGTACTCGGTTGCGGGTGAGGTGGCTATCGGTGAGGCATAGGTTCCCTGGGATCCAGGTTGGATTGGAGACGCCATCACATCTTCTTCCCTGGCATGCGCAAGGTTCCGAGGGCATCAAATGTGACATGCCGTGTCATAGGGAAATCAAATATTCAACAAGGCTATCTAGCTGAAAACATTGTGCATGGGTGGCCAGCGTGCGGCATCCGCGAACCAATTGCTGATGAGGCCTGATGGCGAGTTTAGACGACACGAAGGCCGCAGTTGGGTGAGATTGGAGAAACGGCCAAGATGGGTAAAACGTGCTCGCGCCTTAACCTCCGGATCGGGGCCAAATCAACTCTCCTATCTATCTGTGCGGCATCACCTGCAAGCGAACAATTGTGCTCAAGTTCGCCATGGCCAGCGTGGTGGATGGTACAGTATACAGTACCTCGTACAACATTAGGCATGAATGTACAGCAGACTCCTCACGGAGAGCATTTCCCCAGTCTGAAATCGACGGAGAGTACCTCGTGTTTTGACCGTTGAATTAACGCCTCAGATTGAGGAACTTATGTTACCAAAGAGGACCGCCTTACACACAACTACGATGCCGCCAACCTTATCGCTCGCCACGTCTGTTCGTGCGGACGGTATGATTGGGACTTGTCAAACACAATAAAGAACACCGTCACCTGCGGTGCAATAGCAGATTGACTGAATGTTCGAGGCTTGTATTTTCGTGGCATTGATGCATTTACGGTTTCAATTCTCCCATCATCCAGACTGGCATGGCTAATCCAATACAGCTCTCCAGACACCTTCGTGTACAACAGACCGCAAAATACAAAAGTGTGGAACGACGCATGTTATTACTATTTTCCCATCTCTTTACCCCTTTTTGGCCTTCTCACTCATCGCTTGTTAACTTCTCTTGTGGAGACCTTTTCCTTTTGCCTTTTTCCTGACCTCTAGCTTCCCGACGCATGTTCCACTACATAGAGTCGCGGTGAGGTTAAGGGAAGGCGAGTGAGGCTGTGAGGAGTGAGAGGGTGCTCCTCATGGTGGTGCCTGGCATCAATATTTCCGTCAGTATTGACGCCATCTCACGGGCACCAAGGGGTGAAATGGTGCTCAAACAAGTAAAGAACCCCTCTAAAACCCCTAAAAGGGCGATAGGGGTCGTTGGCGTCCGTCTCGTCAATCGGTTTCGGTAGTGGAGGTGTTCGATTCAGCTCAGCCACGTGGACGAGCCGTGGTTTGCTCAACGGTGGCACTGGTGTTGATGGTATTGTTGATTCTGGTCCCGGTTCTGGCCAACGCCACCTCAGCTGCCAAGCTGCGCTTTCCACTTTTGGCCGAGAATACTTCCTGTTCCTATTTCCACCATTAACGACTCTAGTGAATTTACAATGCCACGAGACTCCGCTCGCAACTCAAATGCGATCGAGACTGCCACCAAGGCGCTTCGCCTCCCATCACAAGGGATCGATATGTGGATATCATGCTATAGCATGGCGTCTCCAAGGCGGTGGTTCCGAAGGAGATGGTACAGGTAGGAGGGTGAGGGTGTTTTACTACAAAGTAGTCTTCTCTCCTCGCATCCGACTTCAGTCTCTTGATCCAAGGCGACTATGTACTGACTTTGACTTTGTATACTGACCTTCGTCACTCGTTTGCTAACAGCTGCCATGGGCTTGCTACACCTCACAGTAGCTCTGGCCCTCGCGGCGTCCACTCATTCACTTGGTTTACCAGCTAATCATGATACCACCATCACAGAGACCCTCACTAGATTTGTCTTCACCTGCCCTTGCGATTCGACCACCTCTGTCAGTATTGGTACGACGTATCCTACTTTGCCTACGGGTGTATCTGACGGACACGACTGGCATGATTGGGTTGGTTCTGTGTCGCAGTCATCGGGAGCTTTGACCTCTTCGTCAAGCTCGATATCTCGTTCAGGCACCGGATCACGATCGGCGACAAACCAGCCCAGTTCACATCATACCACTGCGGATTCTTCATCCAAGTCCACCTCAACCACTGCTATTTGGACTTCTGTTTCTACAAGTCTGCCCGGAACATCTACTGGCAGCTCAATCACATTCACGTCCACTTCCATATACTCGCCTGTCAGCCCTTCTCTGTCGACGACAGCCATCGCAACAAGCTCCTCGCCTACCGTTTCATCAAGTATCTCGACTTCGACCTCGACATTGGACATCTCAACAAGTACAACAGAGACAACTTCTCCCCTCACTCCTGGCACCACAAGCACTACACTCATCACCACATCTTCATCAGAATGCTCATTTGAGGTTATCACAACTACTTTGAAGAAAAGGGATGTTCTCGAAGTGCGGACATTGACCGTACCTGCTGCTGGTTGTTCTACAACTACATCCACATCGGGGATACCGACCACTACACCAGCCTCGAGTTCCACAGCTTCCACTGCATCCACGACTCTGGGTGCGAGCTCGTCTGTGGACACTAGCTCAACTACCCCAGCGGGTCCTGCCACGTCTTCAAGCATTGGGACTTCGACCTCTGCAGATCCTGATAGTCTCCCCAGGACGACAAGCTTGACCACCGTCTCCGTTACTCTGACCACCTCGGGAACCTCTTCTACCACCTTGACTGCAGATACATCAGCCCCTTCAGTTGGTCAGCCCTTTTCCATTCAGGTAAACACTGCTGGACCAGGCAAACACAAGCGAGACATTCTGGTTGTGGGGTATGTCAATGGAGCACTCGTGCTTGTGAGCTCTCCAGCTGATGCCGTGGCCTTCGTTCTCACGTCTGATGGCGTGCTGATGATTTTCGGCACCACTTTGGTAGTTGGCTTCGGTGGTGGTTCGGGAACTTCAGCTTTGATGATTTATTCATCAGTTTCAGCCATGCCAACAACAATAGTATGGTCAATCTCTGGTGGCGCTCTTGTCTTGCCAGGGGCTGGCTTCTGCGTTGGTGCGGGCAACGTCATGTCCGTCAATGTTGGCTCCGCGACAGACAGTAGCTGTGCCCCTGTCACCCCTGTGCCGGATACAGACACAGACTCCTACAACACTGAAGTCGCTAGCACAGTCACGCCGTCACCACAAACCTCGCCTGTAACAACACAGGCTTCGACCTCGACTACAGTTGACATTACTTCTACTACCTCTTTGTCCTCGTTGACAACCACGCCTATAATTATCAGCTCTACCTCCAGTCTTACTTCAACGGTCTATGTCTCCACCAGCAGTCAAATCTTGGATAGCACAACCTCAGGTAGTAGCGCGACCACGACCACAACAACCGCAACGAAAACCGAGGAGACAAGTGGACCAAATTGTTCCATACTACCGCTGCAAGATCAAACTGCACCGAGTGGCACTCAATATACGCAATTCTTCTATAGTTGCTTTGCAGCCATTCCCACGACTCTCGGAGATAGCTACTCTCTCGTCACCTCAGGTGATGGAGACTATAGCAGTGATCCCACCGCCTTTTTGAATCAGTGTGTGGCCACTGCCGAGCAGCTGAGCGCCAGTGTTTGGACTTATTACCAGTCGTCGTCAGACTTCAAATGGCATTGTGGCTTTTGGACTGGTCTGGTGGCAGATGATGGGATTTTTGTGGATGACGAGACAGTTTTCACCATGAATGCTATGACAGTGCTTGGGGGTGATGATACTTCAAGCAGCACCAGCACTTCCTTTAGCTCTACAGCAACATTGTCGACCTTCTCCAGCCAGACGCTTACAAGCTCAACCTTGACCACTACATCCGGCTCATTCGTAACAACAACCACGACCAGTGTGACGAGCACGACATCATCCGCCAATTGCGTGGCTACATCGGCTTCGGTCGGCGACGTCTTGGATACCACGACCGGAAATTCCTGGATTAACTTCTTCTCCTCTGGATGTGGATTGTCCTTGGATTGGCAAACACTGGACTTTAACAATCTTTACGTTTATCAACGCACCGACTATACATTCGAGGAGGCATTGCTCGAATGCGCTCAGGTTGCTGACAATGATGGCTCTCCCGTCTTCGAATTTGAGACTGATATTCGCAACAACAATCGATGGGTGTGCTGGACCCTTAACGGTATCACCAATGATCCGGCGCAATTCCAGCCTTATCCAGGAATTGCAGATGCATACGGCTGGTATCTACCTAGCAGAATGGTTTCGGTGACAACTACATCATCAACCACGACCTCTGCGCCTTCAAGCACAGTGTCAACTCTGACTACGACTTCAGCCCCTGGCGCTACAACTAGTCAATCTACGCTCGCTCCTCCAACCACACCGTCAATCCTGACAACAACTTCCGACTTCTCCACAACAATTGCAACGTCTAGCTTGACTACAACTTCAACCTCTGCTACTACCACCACGGCGGCAGCGTCGTGTCAACCAACAAATGTCGTTGATTCAAACGGCGACACATGGCAAGTTCTTTGCGACGTAGTTCGACTTGGAGGTGGTGAAGGTACCGGTACTATTTTCAACCTGGGCACTGGCACTACTCTGGCCCAGTGCATTGAGCTATGCGATGGGATTGACACATGCAACATGGTGGAGGTCGGGCCCGACGACAGTGGTACGGTCTATTGTTGGGGTCTGACATCCGTTGTGTCTTGGACTCCGGCTGAATACGCTGGATGGGATACGGCGCTGAAGATATCCGGCGATTTCGCTCGTGATCCTGTCAGCGGCAACACTATCGACGACACTATAGCTTCAAGCTCAACGCTATTGACCACGACAAGCACCACAACGTCTACTCCGGGATCCTTCACTACGACAAGTACGACAACAATTGACAGCACCGCAACTTCTACATCAATCACCACGACGAGCACTACAACCGTTGACGTCTCGACGACAGCTACGTCAACACCGACCACCACGACAAGCACCATCATTGACATTCCGACATCAGCCGAGACGTTCTACATCGCTGCTGAGACGGGAGTGGCGGGTCGCAGGATCAAGCGAGGCACTCAATATCTTGTGCTGAGTCCGCAGACTGGCTTGAGCAGTCTTGTCGACTCCCAATCCGAAGCAAGCACCTTCGTTATTGCAGATGATGAATCGTTAATGGTGGTAGTGAGCGGCACGCCTGTCTGGGTCGGTTTTACGTTCACCACGCCCACTCAAATAGTGATGGCGACTGTTCAACCGGATCCTCCCGTCACTGCAACGATCCGTAGCAACGGAGTTTTGACGATTTCGTCAGTGGTGACTGAGTGCTCACTGAACGGCGGCCTGGTTGTTTCCACTGATGGCTCGATTCCTGAGGGCTGCATCCAGGTTACGTTGAAGGCAGTTTCTGCACCCATTGTTGATCCAGTTAGTTCAATCACATCTTCGTCTTCATTATTGCCGGTCGTCACGACTTCCGCCACGACGATAACCACGGGTACAACGACAATAACAACGACTGCAACTACCCCAACACCGACCTGCACAAATGGGGAAATAGTCAGCGATGCGAATGGCGACACATGGGAAACTCTGTGTGGACAGGGGAGCGTTAACGGATGGACGTACTTTTCCAGCTTCGCTGATGTTGCAACTTTGGCCGACTGTATTGCCAAGTGCAATGAAGATGGCTCGTGCAATGCTGTCTCTATCGAATATCGAGACCTAGGGACCAATATGTGTGGTTTTATCTACACGACAATCGATTTCCAGCCGTACGATTTCACTGCAGATACGGCGATCAAGGTTTCGGGAGCGAATGCGAGGCCTCAAATCGACTTCTCTAGCTCATCCACGACAACAACGACAACGACAACGACAACCGGCAGTGTCTCAAGCACGGCTACAACTTCGGCCACATCAACAACCACGATACCTGCATGTACACCTTCGGCAATCGGAGATGTCACCGCCCTTTATGATACAACCCAGACTTTCCGTAACGTTTACACAGGTTGCGGTGAGTCATTGGAAGGAGCGACGACAGGCGGTCTGCAATATCTTCCGAAGCAGTTCGCAGTCCAGTGGCAAGCGTCAGAAAATTATGAAGGCTGGACATTTGAAGATGCTGTCAGTAGATGTGTTCAGACTGCCGTCGACAACGCTGCGACAGCAGTTGAGTTTTATGTCGATGTGGATCAGAATTGGCTCTGTGTCGGCGTCGACGATCTGACTTTGGACGACTCCTCCTTCTACACTGACCCGAATGTGATCAATGCCTGGGGTTTCGTCTGGGAGAATTCGTGCCAGAATTCGCCGCTCGATGACATTGTCGCAACAGATGGAACTGTCTTCTCCGAATTCTACACTGGCTGCAGTGCGTCGCTCCAAGGCAACATACCTGGTGGACTGCAATACCTTAACCGAGTCGTGTCAGTGCAATGGCCTGCCCCAGACTATGCCGACTGGACCTTCGATGCCGCCGTCAAATCTTGTGCTGACCAAACAGTCTCGCAAGACGGCACTATGTTCGAGTTTTACATTGGTGCAGATGATTCGTGGTACTGTGTTGCAGTCAACGACTTACCCATTGAAGCCGACAGTTTCTCTCCTGATGCGACAGTCGGTAAGGTCTGGGGTTTTGCCATCACACAATCTACAGAGGTCTGCGAACCTTCACAACTTGCAGGTTCAATCCAGTTGACGAACGGGACTACTTATGATGAATTCTATGATGCATGCCATGTGTCGCTGGAAGGCATCAGTGGTGGAGGGCCGGGCTCGATGACAAATGTCTTTGGCTTCAATAATCCACCAGGGGAAGATGGAAATCATGGAGGATGGACTTTGGAGACGTCGCTACAGCAATGTATCACGGACTCAGCGGCCGCTGGGGCGACCTTGGTCGAATTCTATGAGAATGCCGACGAAGATCCCACGTGGTACTGCTTTGGCGTCGCCGATGTACCAGCAGACGAAGATTCGTTCTACGGCGACGACACTGTTGGCCGCTTGTGGGCTTTCAAGCTTGACGAGTCCACCTTGCCGACAAATGACTAGACAGGAGTTGTGGTTGGGAAAGGATGCACTCCTTGAGATGTGATTGCTTTTCAAACCTCAACCCATTTATCCTAGATTTCACGTACACAGTTTCATATGTAAAGTTTCAGATATTGGAGAGCTATCTGTTTCGGGGACAATCTTCATAGTAATATGATGGATGAGCTAGAATTAGATACGGAGTGATGAGGAACTATATAGAAAGAACGCTGTATATCCCATCGCTGTGCACGGAAAAGAATTCTCTAATCTATCACCGTGAGCAGATTTCCCCATCAGTCAATCATCGCTTACTGTGTAAAAATATATGCGTATGTGTCGATTACTCTCTCTGACTCTCCGAGGAAAAGGAGAATTGTAGAAAACGACTCGCTCGCTTGTGTAGCAGGACGCAGAAGTCGGAGAGGGGGCGGCTTCGGTCGTTTCGACATTGAGCAATGTCCATGCAATGAGGCGACCAGCGACAGGTGGGGGGGAGATATTGATCTGGGAAATCGAGACAGTGATCGTGAAGGCCCACCGCGTCTGATAACTCAGTCTTCTTCCCGGATGACAGACCGTACGCGTACGAGCGAGCACCAATGTCCATCCTCGTCAACCCCAAGTATTTTCGCGGGTGATAACATGCAGCCCTGTTGATAGAGGAGGCACCCATCTCCCACACTTTGCTCGCCCCGATTGCGCTGAATGAGATGAGAGGCAGCACACGTTGATTTCACGCTACGTGCTTGTTTCGTACTTCGTCTTCGCCCTCAGTAAACCCCCATGCCGATAAAACATCCAAGGCATCGGTGCCATTAACAAGGTGCAAAATGCCAGAGTCGAGGTTGCCCACCCCACGCCGAGTGCCTTGTAGAACTTCAGGGCAAACAGAGGGAATGCGGCCGACAGGCCATATCGCGACAGCATGGCAGCGCCAGCAGCCGAGGCACCGTATAGCGGCCCATAAGCATCGACCATGAATAAGTTCATCGATGCGTACACCATCACGGTGGCGGTAAACGACATGCCCTGGAATACTATCGGCACGGCCCAATGAATTTCAGCGTGTGCCGTCCAGGCAAATATCAACAGGCAGATAGGAAGAAAGAAGGATGCGATCATGCTTGGATAGAGGCGGTGTTCTGGAGGAAAGTGTTCGTCGGCGCCCAAGTTTTCGGCGCGAAACTGTTTCAGGCGTGGTTGGTAAATGTACAGGTCGACCAGAATCAGCGGACAAGGAGCAAACGCGGTTCCGCCCATCAAACCAAGAAACGATAACGACTGGCCCGTCAGCGAGAAGTTGTAGTAGCGCTCGAAGACCCAGGGCGATGCGACGACGAAGGTGTACATCAGCCCAAAGAGAAAACCGTTGTATAGGCATACAATGGTGACGATGGGTTCCGTGACGAGCATGTGGAGAGGGCGGAGAAACAAGGTTGTCAAGAAGTAGTTGACAGCAGCAAGAATCGATCGGCGTTGTTGAGGCGGTCCTTGAATATTGAGTCTTTTTGCTCGCCGTTCAAGGATGGTCTTCTTGTAAGTTTCCTTGGTGAATACGATCGGGATGTAAAACGTGACAATGAAGAAAAGTGTAACCCATTGTGTCCAACGCCAGCCTCTTGCCTCGACGACGAGCCCTCCGAGGAGGGGCCTATATGAGGATTAGCCTCAGCATTTCCACAAGCTGGCCATGGACGTACCCAAATACTGCTCCAAAAAAGGGTATGGAATAGTAGAATGCCAACGAAACAGCTCTATAACGTCCAGCTGTGTAGTCGACGATGGTGGCGGAGGCATTGCTGATGGCTGGCGAGGCAAAGACACCAGCAAAGAATCTGCAAATAATCAATGACGCAGGTCCCTGGGAGAGGCCCGCCCCCAGGGTGAAGAGAGCGAATATAGGGGTAGTAGTCAAGAAGACTGCTTTGCGACCAAACGTCTCGCTCAACGGTGCCCCAATGGGAGGTCCAAAGGCCAGGCCAAAGTTGTAGATCGACAGAGGAAGGATGGCAACCTCCTCCGAAACACCAAATCGTCTCGAGACGTCGTCGTGTGCCGGACTGTAGAGCGAAGCAGCTATGGTGCTCACAAATGCGAGAAAGGTCACGGCCAATGTCGACGATATCCGGCGCACTAGAGAGAAGTTTCGAGGATTGTCAGGATCGTTGGGCCCGTCCCAGTCTGTTGCTGTTCGCGGGCGCTGGAGCACGCCTGTAGTGTCGATTTCGAGCTGTTCATGCCTCGCCATATTATTCCATCTGATCTGGCGTGATCGAAGAGGCTATTTCTCCATGCTGTGTGGATGATTGTGAAAACGAGAAAGAGAGAAAATGATAACCCAGCAGACGCGATGTCGGACAATGACCCGAGTCCTACACCGTACCTCGTACTCCATACAGGGATTGGGGATATACATACATGCCCTGATGACCGTCCGTTCCCCGCATATCAGAACGGATAAATCGGCTTCAGACTTACCTATGATGAACAACCGGCGACATTCCGACCAGTATCTAGCCAGTCAAGCGTGCGAACACAGGCCGATTGAAGCTGTACCTGAGAGCAAAGAGCAAGACATGATACCGATGGAGGAGAAAACATTGTTCATAATTGTTACAGGCTGTCGAGGCCGGGGCGTCGCCGCCGGCAATTCCTCGGGGGATTCACGTGATCAAAATCAATTAAACGCGTCGAGCGTCCAGAACGCGTCGACGCGTCCAACCGCAAAGTCTACGATCCGTACTTGTCACGGCCCCCTCGCACCTCCTGCGCAACTGTGAGATTCACGACGCTTTCGTTGTCGTCTGTCCTTACCAACACCAACCGACAGTCTCGACAACGATCCTCCAGCATGGCCCTCGACTCTCGCTCCGCGTACTCCCTCTCTGTCCTTCCTGCACACAATGACCAATTGGGCGAACCGCGCACCGAACTGCAGCAGAAGCTCAGGGACTTCATCCTCGCATTTCAACTCGACGGCGTCTACATCTACCGAGACCAGCTGCGGCAAAATGTCCTGGTCAAGCAGTATTACTGCGATGTCGACCTGGCGCACCTGATCTCATACAATGAAGAGCTCGCGCACCGGCTCACGAGCGAGCCTGCGGACGTGATACCGCTGTTCGAAGCGGCGTTGAAACAGTGTACACAGCGCATCGTGTTCCCGCACGATCGCGAGGTCCAGCTCCCTCAACATCAGCTCCTGCTCCACTCGAGTGTCGCGCACATTTCGATCCGTGACCTGACCGCCGCGAACGTCTCGCACCTCGTCCGCATCCCAGGCATCGTCATTGGAGCGTCCACGCTATCGTCAAAGGCCACCCTCGTCGCGATCCAATGCCGCGGCTGCGAACACACGCAGCAACTCCACGTCGAAGGCGGCTTCTCTGGCATCACGCTCCCTCGCCAATGTGGGCGGACAAAAGTCCCCGGCCAAGAGTCTGGAGACCCGTGTCCTCTAGACCCCTATTTTGTGGTCCATGAATCCTCACAATTTATCGACCAGCAGATTATAAAATTGCAGGAAGCACCAGACCAGGTCCCAGTGGGTGAATTGCCCCGCCACATTGCCGTCTCTGCGGACCGGTATCTGACGAACCGAGTCGTTCCTGGGTCGAGATGTACGGTGATGGGGGTGTTTTCAATCTATCAGCAAAACAAGGGGTCGAAGAAGGATAGTGCAGTTGCGTTGAGACAACCGTACTTGCGAGCAGTGGGCATCCAAACGGACGTAGACCACTCGGCCACCGGGGCATCATTTTCAGACGAGGAAGTTCAAGAGTTCGAGGAAATGTCCAGATTACCCGACCTCTACGAGCGGTTTGCGCATTGCATTGCTCCAGCCATCTATGGAAACATGGATATCAAGAAGGCCATTGCATGTCTGTTGATGGGTGGCTCAAAGAAGATTCTCCCAGACGGCATGAAATTGAGAGGCGACATCAATGTCCTACTTCTGGGTGACCCGGGCACAGCCAAGTCGCAGCTGCTGAAATTTGTCGAAAAGGTGTCGCCCATAGCAATCTACACCTCCGGAAAGGGTTCATCGGCAGCCGGTCTGACCGCCTCCGTGCAACGAGATACACAAACACGAGAGTTTTACCTGGAAGGTGGAGCCATGGTCCTCGCAGACGGTGGCGTGGTCTGTATCGACGAATTCGACAAGATGCGCGACGAAGATCGAGTGGCAATTCACGAGGCAATGGAACAGCAAACCATTTCGATCGCGAAAGCGGGCATCACCACCATCCTCAACGCCCGCACATCCGTCCTCGCAGCCGCAAATCCCATCTTCGGACGATACGACGATCTAAAATCTCCGGGGGAGAACATCGACTTCCAGACTACCATTCTATCTCGTTTCGACATGATCTTCATCGTAAGAGATGACCACGATAGAACGCGGGATGAAAACATCGCGAAGCACGTCATGGGCATCCATATGGGCAACCAGGGCGTCGAAGAGCAGGCCGAAGTCGAAATCCCGGTAGAGAAGATGAAGCGATATATCAGCTTCTGCAAGTCGTAAGTGGAATTTGTTGCCTTGATGGTATAATTGAATGATCTGCTGACAACTTTTTCTAGCCGGTGCGCCCCCAGATTGTCGCCTGGGGCAGCAGAGAAGCTCTCGTCGCATTTCGTCTCAATTCGGAATCGAGTAGCTCGAGCTGAGGCTAACAGCAATGTCCGATCTTCTATCCCTATCACAGTCCGTCAACTTGAAGCCATAATTCGAATCACAGAGTCACTCGCGAAGCTCACTTTGTCAGCCGTAGCAGAGGAACACCACGTTGACGAAGCTATTCGTCTCTTCCTCGCCAGCACCATGGACGCCGTGTCTCAGGGAGAAGGCGCTGGTGGCATGAGCGGAAACAGAGAGTTGATGGAGGAAGTGAGCAAGGTGGAAGAAGAGCTTCGAAGGCGGCTGCCGATTGGTTGGAGCACAAGCCTGGCGACTCTAAAACGGGAATTTGTTCAGGGGCGAGGATACAGTGAAGCAGCGTTGGCCCGCGCATTGCATGTTCTGCAAAGAAGAGAGACGATACGGTTGAGAAATGGTGGAAGTCAGGTATATCGAAGTGGAGTCTAATCGAGGACCGGAGTAGCTGTTTACGACGTGTCACGAGTACATCTTAGTGTAGCCAACGTTTTGTGGCTTTCTGCAAAGACCTGTTGCCCTGTTTGCTTGAATGTGCCTTGCCAGTTTGCACACCAACTGATGCAAAAAGTGGCTTCCCAAGCGACGAACTAGTTGAGCCGTCAGCCGAAGAAGCTTGGTAAAACCAGAAATTTCCATTTGGAGTAATTCTTTCAGGGCCGTTCGGGGAATGGGATCGATCGTAATATCCCTGCTCGACTGCATGCGAGCCCATCGGCCTGGTGACTTTAAGTTTCTTCTTTCCAAGGGGCCAGCTCCCCACATTCACAATGATGGATTGGTGGAATGACGCACCGGGGTGGTCCAAGTGAGGAAGACAACCCGTGTCCAGGATGCGAGTGTTGGCCACATCTGGCAGAGAGAGCTACCGGCCTCATGACATAAGACCTGTGAATGGTCATAGTGAGCTGGCATCAGGAATCTAGGGCAGTGGGCCGGTCACTGTCACGGAGCTGTCTCAAAGTTTGCAACGTACTCCGTACATCCGCTAAGCGAACAGTGTGGGTGGCGTCCATTCAGAAATATATTGTGGCGGCTTAAGGCTAATCAAGCCGAGTCATGCTTCTGCTTCTAACAGAGCACCTAGGTGCAGGGTGTAGAGGCCGTGTCCATCGAAGCTGAAGTCGCCCAGAAGTGAGACGAACCCCTGCTCGTCGTCGACGAGGGAGGTGACTTGTTGCCGAGCAGCCACGCCGTACCAGAGCGCAGTGACTCGTAATGCTAGATGAAGCCCAGATTGGCGTTAGATGGGCCAAACGCGCACCAAGTCTGTGCATCCAAGATCCAGATGGGCGGCACCAGGGTGGGACAGCAACTCACTTGGACGTTGGCAAGCGATCCTGTCATCGCAATTGGCAGCAGAGAACACGAAGCCTGCAGGGTCGTCATTCTGAGTTCGGATTTTGGTCGGCGTCGACAAGTCACAAACAGTCTGCCGGTACCAATGATCGTAGCAGGGGCACGATTTGTGGTGCGCCTCCTGACACTTCGGATCTTGTACCGTGCATGAATGGCAGTTCTGAGGCAAGCCACCTCTAGATCGGACTTTGACGACGGGTCTGCAAGGTCAGTGAAGCCAGGAATGAGGATTTTTCCACTGTCAGGATAGTGCACACCGAGTTCGTAATTTGTGGGCGAGTTCGTTGCGCGCAGATTTTAGACCAGGAATGTGTGCAGTCTAGAGGTAAATGTTGCCGATGGTACAATTTCCGATGATCAAATGCGTGCGATTGTGCAGGGAATAGCTCGATCTTGAGAGAAATCGCCGAGATGGAGGGTCCTAGATGGAGGGGTTGGTTGAAGATCTGAAATATCAGCAAACCTCGTCAGAGTCGGGCGCTCGATTCTCAAGAGAGTCAGAGGAAGCGAATGGACATGTGAATGCCGATCACAGAATCTCTAATTCAAGGGTGTGTGAGCTTCCAAGGCTGAGAGCCTCCTCTGGTGTCCTTCTCTTGAGAGCCTCCTCTGGTGTCCTTCTCTTGAGAGCCTCCTCTGGTGTCCTTCTCTTGTTTGACCTAAATCCATCACCTCGAGCAGCCAGGTTGCAGGGATGTCTCAGCGGTGCATTGTGCTGTATGGGAGTCAGCTATACGAGGCATCTCAAAAGATTGTGTGACTAGGGCGTCAGACGGAGGTTGTGATCAGCTAGCAATGCAGAAAAGTAGTCCGATGGCTCATCTAGCAGGCTGGGGGCAGAGTCGATCTAGTAGCGTAGCATGGTGAACATCGAGCGGGACGAGGGCCATCTAACAAAACAGGATCCAAATCGACGCTGATTTGAAAGAATCGACAACTGACAGGGATTGGGTGAACTAGGAGCGCTGTAGTGTAGTGCAGTGTGACGAACAGTAGGCGAGCTGGCCTGCTGGGTGTGGGATAGAGTGGACGGAGTGCCTTGAAGGGCTGTTCTGCATCTCAAAGTCTTTGATGCCAAGCTCAAACCCAAGTGGAAGACGTCACGGTTGGACGGATCGCGAGTGCAGGTCTCTAGGAGCCTCTAGCCCCTCCACATTATTAGCAAGAGATGGGTAGCCAAGGTTCTGTTAGGGGGACCCCTAGACAGCGCAGCCGCCTACAAGTACAAGCACTCCCCAAACTCTAAGTACTCGGGCAGGCGGGCCTGACGCTTAGCAGGACCGTTAAGGGCAAAGAGCGTGCTTCGCTAGCTAAACTGCTTGCATAGGGACTGCAGCGGTTCCTGTTTCCGACGCCCGACCCGACACCCTATTGAATCCATGTCTCGTAACCTCGGATTCGTCGAACTGTCTCGTAACCTCGGATTCGTCGAACTGTCTCGTAACCTCACACCAAAGTCCCCCAAACAACCATGGATCTTCTCAAGAGACCATCCTCTGCCGTCTTTCCTCCCTCCCGCAAACAGCAGCCAGTATTTTACAAAAATTGAGCCTGGACTCTTGCTCTAGCCTTCGATCCATCCCCTCTTGACTTCGAACAGGAAAACGATGTACCCACTGCCTGCAGGACAGCCTGATAGAGATGGCGGATGCATTCACTTTGCCTCGATCAGCTTTCATTCCGGGGATTGCCTCAGTCTGTAGGGGGTCACGCGGTCCCGCTGAAGCCTTTCTGCCCTTGTCTCCTCCCTCGTCGGCTGTCTTAGCCACGATATAACCTAGCGTGATGCTGAAGCTTGCGCGTATCGCTTCGCAAAGGACAACCCCCTGTTGCCCTGCAGGCAACACGAGGATGTTAGTGATGATTACAGACGAAAGAAACAGGCCCCTGCGAGTCCACCGCTCTTGGTCCTATTTGGGATTGCCTTCACAGCCTATATCCAACGCCCTTCAGCCCAAGTGCCGCCAGGGGACAGCCATGATTCCCTTCATGATCCCACCATTGAAGGTCGCAGCACAATAGTGACGGCCTCATGGCAGGTTACACCAGATCTCTGCTCCCCCAGGCATATTCTGTGTAGCAGACCAACCCGTCAAATCCCTGTCTCTGAGACGATCAGGTCCCAGGTCACCGGGCGTGCCTGCAAGTCAGTATGGATCGGCTTCGGGGGCCAATCATGAAGAAAATGCATCGAGTCTCTGAAAACTCAGGGACCAGAGATGATCCACCCTGCGTCTTAGAATCATGGTCGCAAAATATTGCAGAACCGTGATGGTGGGCGAATCCAGCTCACACACAGGAGAGAGATCTGATCCAGACTGATGCGAAGTCACCGCGATAACTCCATAGTCGAACCGGATGCTCTCACGCGGTTCCCTTGTCATACACACAAAATCCCCTCGGGGCAGCGACCGCTCTGTCGGTACTGCTTCTATGCTTGAGGACAAAGACCGGTTCTGCTCTGAAGACATTGACATCATACTTTCCTGGTGCTGCAGAGTTCCAATCCGACATTAACCCGCTTTCAACTCCCACACATCACAATCTATCAATAGTCGATATTTCCCAAGCGACCGAGGACCAAGAGAAAATGTGGCGCATGCCCTTGTCTTCTGTCTCTTTCATCCTCCCCTTCTCCATCATCCCATTCGTTCCCTCCTTTTGGACTCAACCTTGACGCAACCTGGTGGTCACTGGAACAACATGAAACATTTATTTGGATGGGCAACTTCGCCATCCTACGGCGTCGATGTCCCGTTTCGAGTAGCCTCCGTTCTGTCCGTGGCCCCTCCTCAACAAAGCGACATCCTTGTTGACTAGTAGAGATTGACAGGTCGCATTCTAATCACTGGGTATAGACGTCCAACCGCAGCCCTGTGCTTTTGGCCCTTGTTCTTGTTGCCTCCATTCCACCCTCGACCGTATTGGGACAGATGGCGATAGCTGGACATGGTGGACGTATTGCTCCATTGGGCTTCTAGTGGATCGCCTGTAGAGGTCGGATCAGGGACCCGATGGTGCCTCTTTCTCTTTTGGAGCACACCACGAAATGTAGCATCCATCATGCGCCGGAGCAGTCCATGCACATGCACAACGCCTACAGCCTTACCCTGGAGCATAGAAAAGGTCACCAACACCTCGAGAGGAAGATTTTTCCTCTGCTCCTGCTGGTTCCCTCTTGCTCATCCCAAAGACTGGTTTCATTACCTCTGTATAAACAGTGATCGAACCCATCACACTTGCAGAATCCCAATCGCGGACCAACAATAGCCTCACACTATTGCCATTACGGTCCTTTGATGCCATCTCACAAACCTTCAGCCCTGATTCAAAGTCTACATTACCAAAGAATCTTCTACTACCTCGTCGACTGTGTTGGAATTGTTGTAACCGTGGTTGCCCCCTAGATATCACAATGGAACTCGCTGTTGCACCACCGTCGCGCGTCGCAGCGGGTGTCACCCTGGAGACACCCCTCGTGGTGACATTCTTGGGACCACCATCCACATCGGACGACAAGTGCGACAACGAAGAAGCCTTTACACTCCCCGAAACAAGCGGGATATGGGTTTTTCTATCTCTAACCACACCGGACATGCAGGAAAGCCTAGCTCCGCCGCGGGAAGATCTCTTGTGTGGGAGTAGGGCCGACTCCATACATGCCCTCTGCGAGGAACAGGAGGGCGAGCGACCGACCATCGCATATGCAATGTTTCCCGGCCTTGTAATCACGCAGCCCGGCACTTACCGCATCAAAGTCAACATCATCGATATGAATGCGTACGATTCGAGTTCCTAGAATAGGGTTGTGGGTTGCTGATGATCAACTAGGACACTCAGGCTAGACAATGAAGATGAAAGGGCAGCTACGGTTCTGCCATGCCTTCACTCGCCAGTCTTTGAAGTCGTCGAAGCTAGCGAGCACAGTGGAAATGGTATGTATGTTCTTTGGAGCTTTCACATGCAACACGACGCTAACAAAAACCAGAGCCACAGGTCGCGGAGACAGTCAGGCGGTTAAAGTCAATTGGCATCAATTTCGGAGGCGAGGACGAGGGGTCAGGTGATTGAAGCTCATGGCGGAGTGAATCTATGGCAAAGAGGTGTATAAGAAGGGGGGAACTATCGATATGTGCTAATGGTATGTTGCTCGAGCCAGTAGAGGCCAATTGTTGCGTGTCATTGACGCCTGGGTATTTGGATACGGAACAGCTGGGTGTCCTTCGATATTTCGCTCTCTTTTGTGTATTCGATCCAGTTTTATACTGTAAGACGGTACTTGGTTGAACATCTTGACCTCCCTTAGTTCACACTCATGAGTGAAGAGTCAGTTACGGCATCAATTCTGAGGCTGACCAACTGCGCTGGCACCACATTCCTCACCTCCCCTTGATCCTGAGGAATACCTCGACCCTCGCGCTATTCTGCTTGGAACTTCGGCGTGTGGACCGAAATGAACATTGGATCGTGTTTTACGTACGAGACTACCGGACGGTCAGATGGGACGGACGGTCATTGGTGTGATCCATTCTCTTTCGACAGATGGAGAGAAAGATCTCAAACACCAGAAGTACCAACTGGGTTGTGCGATCGGGCATTTCCACAACGGGATTAGTACGACTGTCTGTTCACGTGAGAGACCTCAAGATATGATTGGTGGAGCTTCTCCTCGCCACAGTTTCCTATCGTGTGGAAGTGTCCAGGGGTGGCTTTGTCCCGCCCCCCCGACGCGGTGCAAAGTTGTTTCACACCCGCTACCGTGGCTGGCAAACTGGCACGCCTCGACCTTTTCGCCCGCCCTGACCTGCCCTGCTCTGCCCACTTGCCCCCTCAAGCCTCTCTCCCTTCCTGCGACCGATCTCTGTCTGCAGGGACTCGTCGCCCACTCCTGCGGACCTTGGCTCTTTGTCTACCCTCTGGTGGAAAGTGTCAATGCTGACACTTAGCGGCAAAGACATATCCCCAAATTCAGTACAGACTATGCTGACCTCGAGAGGTCCTTCTCTCCCGTTCATATACGCGCGCAAATCTACGGCCTCCGAACCTGATACCATGAGCATGACCAGCTTCACCCAAAGAAGCAACATCCCCCTCCTCCCCAACCTCTCATGATCTTGCTAGTGAGGCGACGGCCCGCCCTTGGGTAAACGACCCAGGAATACAAAAACATGGCAGACTCTCAGCCTGCGCCCTCCACCTCCTCTCGTCCCCATCCCCAACACCTTCGTTTACAAGAAACATGCGAGAATGGGTCGGCTGAGAGACAATCTTCCTCCTCCGCAGCTCACATCGAGCCTGACGATCGTATCTTGTTGACACCACCCCTCCCAAACCCAGGAATCAGTCCGTTGGATCAGGCGCTCTATAAGAACAGTAATGAGCGGAGTTTTTTGGCCAATGCAAATCAGCAAGCGGTTTCTCACAATGGACAAGTCAACATGTCGCCGCCCGATTCATTGCGCATTCACCATGATGCAGCGCATCTCTTGAGTGGCCTTCATATACGTACGGATGTTGGGGGCCCCAAACGTAGCAGTTCCACCCAGTCCATGGATTCCGAGTACAGGTTACGAACCAGTGCCTCTGCCGCAAGTATACCTCGTCGAGTTCCTAGTATCCGAGCTCACCTTCATTCGTCGGCCGGTTCGGTCTCCCCTGGTACAGTCATCTCCTCGCCCCAGATAACCGCAATGCTGGATATCACTCCTCTGCCCTCGCCGACAATGGCGGCATTCGAGTCATGGAAGGCTCTTTCGCTGGCAAGGACCAGATCCCGTACCTCCTCCATCTCTTCGGCCAAAGCCGAAGCATTGCCCCCTCCCGTTCTGCAATCACCCACCACTCCTCGCCGAAACAAAGGCTATCCAGGTTTGAGATCTACTCCTTCCTCACGTCCAGGTACATCAGACGGCCAGACCCTTGGTGCCGATCACAGTCGTACTAGAAGTGTCAGTGACTATGTGCCCGACCCTGTGGCTGTGCCGAAACCCCGAAACATAGCCGTGTCAAGCGCTGGGGCACCATTCGAGATCACCGAGTCTCCAACGTCTATGCATCGAGAAGAATATCTCGGTCCGCAAAGAAGACTGAGCAAGTCCGTTGCCAGACCTCTTACCCCTCCGCAACCGACAATACAGATAGAGAGGAGCCACGAAGACGAGCCCGCTGCCAAACGACCAAAACTTGAAATCTTTAATGCGCGGAGCATTTCTACCGGGGAGCCAAGGTCTTACGAAGCGATCCGGATTCTCGGCCAAGGGACTTTCAGCAAGGTCTACTTGGCAGTGCGGCAAGTCGACAACGATCGAAAGGACAATGTCGATTACATGCAAGACAGCACAAATATGGCCGGTGTCCGAGCTCGATCTCGACGACTTGTGGCAGTTAAAGTCGTAGAACATGGTCCAGCGGGTGGTGCGGACGCGGAGAGGATCGAGGTCGGACTGAAAAGAGAAGTGGACTTGTTGAAATCCATACAACATCCATCTCTGGTCCATCTGAAAGCATTTGGCAATGATGATAATGCGCGAGCTCTGCTTGTCATGAATTACTGTCCTGGTGGAGATTTGTTTGAAGTGGCGTCGAAACACCACGAGGTCTTGACGCCATCGTTGGTCCGAAGGGTGTTCTCCGAGCTGGTGTCGGCGGTGCGATACCTTCATCAAAAGTACATTGTTCACCGGGACATCAAGCTGGAAAGTAAGTCTAGGGAAAGGGACTCAATCTCTTGTCGATGCTAATGGAACCCAGATGTCCTGCTCAATATTCCGGTGCGTGTGCACTCGGACGTATCCAATTGGCAAACCCTTGATCGGGCGGTTGTCACACTCACCGACCTGGGTCTCTCTCGCCGCATTCCCGAACCCCCCGAAAGCCCCCTTCTCACAACGCGCTGTGGAAGCGAGGATTACGCCGCACCGGAAATACTAATGGGTCAGCCCTACGATGGACGACAAACTGATGCCTGGGCACTTGGAGTTCTGCTTTACGCACTAATGGAGGGTCGGTTGCCCTTTGATCCTCTTCCCGGAGCGCGCGGAGACCCCGCTGTTTTGCGTGCGAGGACGCCGCACAGAATAGCACGGTGCGAATGGGCGTGGTACAAGTATGGCGACGAAGACGGAGAATGGGACCCCGTCAAAGGCGCCGAATTTGAAGGTGCACATGAGTGCGTGGCAGGGTTATTGAAGAGAAATACAAGACGGCGACCGTTGGCCGAGATCCGAGAATTGCCATGGGTCAAGGACGGGATCCAGGTCGATGGAGGTCTAAGATGGGTTGAAGAGGAATTGTAACAACATTCGCTCCACCTTTTCTGTTCGTTTCTTCTGGGATTCTTTGATTGACTTTTGTTCTGACTGAGATGGAGGCACTTGATGCCGTTGGATCGAACACGGACGCAGGAAAAGAAACATAGATTTTGAATAGCAGTTGGTTAGCGGGACCTGTCTGGCTGGTGCTGATGCGTTTGTATATCAACTTTTATAGACTCTTGACAAGATGGACTAGAGATAATTTTTTGTTTGAGGACGAATGGCGAGAATGGGTGTTTGAGGATTTCTGAGCACCGACTAGATTTCTTTGTCTCGTTAGGAGGTTAGGGGGTCAGGAGGGTTGATGTGGGATTTCGTGGCTGGTGTATATCTCGCATCGGAGACTCGGTCGGTAGCGGACTCGTGCAATTGAGTTGTCTTGTGTTGTGCTGTATGACTGTCAAGCCAGACTTGGAGACTGTCCCACTGGAAAGACGTTGGAGGAAGACAGAAGGATGGATACCTTGGGAAAATAAAGAGAGGAAGAAAGGAAGTTCTGCACCGCAGGGGAAGAAGTACGTAAATGACTGCGGGGAAATTTCCAGGGCAAGGCTGCAACCAATCCACCAAAGAGGGTCCAAAAGCTCGGGCTCACTCGTTCCATCTCATCAGATTTTCTTGTCTTCTCGCTATCATCATGGCTTCAGGTTCGACGTCCTCCTCTGGGAGTCTTGCAAATGGACAATCTGCACCCAATGGAGTCAACAATGTGTCGTCGTTATCAATATCGTCCCAATCCGACCCACAGACGCCACGAGTACCTAGGAGGCTGTACTCGCTCTCCCAGCCGCCGTCCCTGTCTGCGTTCAAGACGCTATGCTCCCAATCGACAAGCCGAGAGATCTATCCACACGCGTCGGCCGTGGTATCCAATATCCCCGTCTACGAGCTACCCACTGAGGCAGATGCGTTTGCAGACCCTGGCTTCATCGATGCATTGCAGGATGAATGGCACCATATCCTCCTCTCAGGGCCCGGGGTGGTGGTTCTCCGCAACTTCGTCCCGGACAGGAAGCTGATTGAGCAGGTCAACGCTGTCTTCGAGGCCATCATCGCCGCAGAATCTGAGTTGCTCGCTCAGGGAGGACACGGGAGAGACAAAGGCGACCACTTCGCAGCAAGCGGCAAAAACGCGCGCATCTGGAACTCGTTCCAGAAACACGCCGAGCGCGACCCGGCGTCCTTCGTACAGTACTACTCCAGCCGTTATTTGGCCGCCATGTGCGCCGCCTGGCTGGGACCCGCGTACCAGATCACCGCGCAGGTAAACATCGTACGGCCGGGAGGCCAGCCGCAGGTAAGCCACCGCGACTACCACCTAGGGTTCCAGACCACGGCGGCGTGCGCGCTGTATCCCTCGGCCATGCAGGTGGCGACGCAGTTCCTCACACTGCAGGGCGCTGTGGCGCACACGGACATGACTCTGGCCAGTGGGCCGACGCGCTTCCTGCCCTTCTCGCAGCAGTTCGAGCCGGGGTACATGGCGTTCCGCCTGCGCGAGTTCCAGGAATTTTTCGACCAGAACTGGGTCAGCTGTGCCCTGAACATGGGCGACGCCGTCTTCTTCAACCCGGCATTATTCCACGCCGCGGGCGAGAATCGCACCCCGGATGTCCATCGCTCTGCGAACCTGCTGCAGGTCAGCAGTGCCTTTGGCAAGACCATGGAGACCGTCGACACCCTGGCCATCATCTCTCGGTGCTGGGACGATGTCAGGAAATTGTATGTCGAGGAGTGGGGTGGCGGCGGTGGCGGCCTCGACAGGACGGAGCTGCTGCAGAATGGTGGCGTCACAAGCAGAGTCCATGCCATCTTGGATGCAATCGCCAATGGATACCCGTTCCCGACGAACCTCGATCGTCGCCCGCCCGCGCCAGGTGGAATGGCACCCGAGAGTGAAGTCGATATACTCCGCAAAGGGCTGCTGGAAGGCTGGGACGTCAAGAAAGTTGTCGCGGCTCTTGAGGTCATCCGAACAGACTCGATGCCCTGACTATAATACTTATTGGACGACAACAACGCCCCCACAACAAGATAATATCGAATGAAAGGAGGACAGGGAATGGTACATGAAAATTGTCGGGTTTTTCGTTTCTCAATTCCACCGTGTCGGAGATGCTAGTCATTGTCTTGTTATCCCATTCTCCCACAATTACCATCTCTTCGACCCTCCTATAAATTCCCCTCCCAATTTCTTTGGGCGTTTCTGCCGTTCCTTGGCCCTGTACCTACCATATGAGAACAGGTTTGATGACGCTCCCGTCCTCCATGCCGTGTAAGGCCTGCAGCGCATCCTCTGCCGGGAATTGCTTGACGATCTTCTCGATGGGGAATTTGCCCTCGCGCCACCACTGGATCATGACGGGGATCCAGGCCTGGCCGGTCGTGTTGCCCAGGTAGTGGCACTCGTACGACTTGTTGGAGCTGAAAAACTCGCCGACCGGGAGGGTGACTTGTGCGTCTGGCCTGGGGACGCCGAGCTGGATGAAGCGGCCGCGTCGGCCCAGCGCCTTCATGCAATCCTCCACGACGGGGACGGCGCCCGTGGTCTCGATGACAATGGAGATGCGCTGGTTCGCGACCAGCTGCTGGACGCTCTCTGCGACACTGCCGCCGCTGGGAATGGTCGACGTGTCAAGCACCTTTGTGGCGCCCAGCTCTTTGGCGATCTCGAGCCGCCGCGCCACCCGGTCGACGGCGACGATTTCCTTGCACCCCGCGATCTTGGCCGCCATGATGGCGCCCAGCCCGACGGCCCCGATCCCCGTGACCAGCACGACATCGTGCGGTTTGGCGGCCGCGCCGTTCACGATGGCCCCGGACCCAGTCATCAGGCCGCAGCCCAGCGGGGCCAGCAACTTCAAGTCATCGTGGCCGCCGCCGCCGCCGCCGCTCCCGAGCAGATCGCGGACATTGACCACGCTAGCCTCACCGACGATGCTCGTCGCCGCGAAGCTCGACTGCCCGAAGAACTTGCCGGGCACTTCTGCGCCCGCACCTGTCTGGAAGACGGTCGCGTCGCCGACGATGTTGAGCAGCGGCCACGCCGCGCAGTACGGCTGCTCGCTGCTCTTACACAGGTCGCAGGCGTCGCAGTAGCTGTAGGACAGCAGGACCGGGTCGCCGACGCGCGCGACCGTCACGCCAGGACCGACCTCCTCGACCACCCCGGCGCCCTCGTGGCCCAGCACCCGCGGGAACTTGAGCCCCATCTGCTCGCCGGGGATCGACGCCACCAGGATGTCCGTGTGGCAGATGCCCGTCGCCACCATGCGGATCTTGAGCTCGTGTTCCTTGGGCGGTCGCGACACCTTGATCTTCTCGAACCGCCAGTCCGGCGTGAGCTTGGTGGGCTCGGCTGGGTACGACACCAGCGCCGGAACTTGGTCTGTTGCCATTGCTCTGTGCTCGTCTTTCCCTGTATTTGGGGAGGTGTGTAAGCGTGCGAGTACTGTGTAGGTGCGTAGGTATGTGTGTGTAGGTGTATATGTGAGCGGTGGGTGTGTATAGGTAATGTGTGTGCGTGTGAAAAGATCGAAGAGGTGATGCGAGGAACGAAATAACAGGGTAGATATAGATGGATAGGGGATATATACAAAATCCGGAAATCTAATTTCTATTCCTGTTCTCTCTTAAACACTCAATCCAAGCCAAGTAAGCCCCTCTCCCCCGTCCGTTCCCTGTTTTGTGAGAGAGAGGAGGGGGGCCGCTTTTGAAACAATACTATGTACATATGTACAATGTGTGCCCACTGGATATTTTCTACTACTAACACTACGTTGAGTAACTGAGTAAATTTGAGTAGAGTAACCTAGTCAGTCAGGGAGTGACTGCTCCCTCACTGACTAAGTGACTGACCCATCGACGAGTCGTGTGTGCTTACTCGGCCGCGCCTCCTGGAACCCTGTCTTGGTTTATTATTCCGGGCCATTCTAGCCTAAGTTATGTACGAGTACTCGGGATGTAGTAGGGACTAGGTATGTATATGTGGACAGGTGGAACTCAAGTCAACCCCTCCTCGCATTTTTGCATGGGATTTGGCCTCGGGTAGTTTGGTTGGATGCTAGATATACATCAATCACATGGGGGCTGGCTGGTGAGTGGATACCCAGGATGGATACAAGGCAGTAGATCTCGTATACCACAAGAGATGAGCATGATGATGGAGGACGCCTTACATATCCCGGCGCTGAGTGCCGAGTGCTGGAATTTCACAAGTAAGTGCTGGTGGTGGTGGTCAGATCGAGGGCATAGACAGGATCAGAATAACTGAATCGAGAACGGATTGGAAAAGAATCCAGCATCGGCGTCGTAATGAAGTACCCAAAGTACCTTGGCTTGTCTCTGGCGGATCTCGGCTCTACCCCGCGCTCATTCACTGGAAGGATGACCCATTCGTGATTTGCGGAGCTGAGCATGCATGCGAGCAAAGCTCCCTTCAGCTATGCATCTCCCACCGTGCGGCGTCCCATTCAAAAGTTCCATCTAATGCCGCACTTGAATCCTTTCTCCCTTCTTTTTTGGCCCTTTCCCAAACTTCATCGTGTTTATATCTGCGAGAGTAAGCACTGATACTGATATGTCACGGAAGTGGGAAGCCTGTCGCAAAATACACCAATAGCAAAGACTCCCGAGATAGCCAGACTCGGTATCGGAGGAGTATGTGGTTGCTGATGCCACTGCCAGTGCCGGTTCGAGTGCGGACGAGCGGTCCGCGGTAGGATTCTGGGATTGCGCATTGATGGGAATGCGGACCGCGAGGCCGACGACTAACTGGACCTGTGCACAGGATCAAATCATGGATGGGGTATTAAATACATGCCTCGTGTCAGCCGCACCAGTAGCACCAGCATCGAACCTTGATTTTGTCTATCTGTCCGTCTTCTGCTGTATCTCGCAAGTCTGGTCTCTTTTTTCTGCACGGCCCGCTGCTTACTTACATGGCTCGGCGGCGGCCTGATGGATTGATGGAATGATTGTTTGGTTCTCATTCACGTCGGACCTCGACTTGGAGGAGAGGCATGAAACCTCAGACACAATAGGGGTACTAGAGGATACTCCCTTGCGTTGATTGATTTCGGGCCCATCTTGCAAATGCAAGTCGTCGTTCTAGGGTATCATACGAGAGTCAGCCGCAGCTTGAGAGGGGATCAGCCACCGTTTAGCCTGGTTGTAAAGGGGGGGGGGGGGTGTGCCTTGAAAGTCAAATCTCACTTCCTCCTGTTCTAAGGCGCCGAAGAGTGTCGATTGCCAGGTGTGTAATAGATGACCATGTCCGGGGTATGAAGGTGTGCGAAAGGTTTGTATGTGGCATTCTTGTTCTGCTAAAAAGGGATGCCGTGGCTGGACGTGTCAAGAGGGCGTACATACGGGGCGCAGGTGAGAATGGATGGACTCGGAGGTGATGTTGGTATTGGTTTCTTGTAACTGAAAGGTCTTGTCAGCTTGCAGAGTCAGAGACGGAGGAGGGGTTGACGAGTTGTGTATCTCAAAGATTACACGCTGTCTCGGCTTGACCTTGTGTCGAGTCTGCCGCTCTCTGTTGATGATACACAAGATTCAGGTTCAGCGGAAGTGAGGCACTTGAAAGCAACTCCCAAGGAACATTCCTCGTGATGGACAACTGACACGACCACCTTCCCTTCAACAACCACCTCCCACCCACTCAAGACGCTGTGCTCTTCTCCAAAGCTTTGCTCAAGGCAAAGGACGATGATGAAAAGTTGATATGTGAGAGAGACAAAAATTGCGCTCGCGGAAGTCCCGGAGGTTCTTCCAGCACAGTCACCGACTCCGATGTGCCATGGAGTTGACATCCGTGCAACAAACTCGACTGCTTGTGCTCAAGATGTTCGAACAAGGTAAGTATGAAGAGAAAAAAAGAAAGAAGAAGAGAGGGAAGAAGGGAGTGGGAAGAGATATTTATACCCCCAAAGGAGGGAGGTGTTGGTCAGCCTTGGCGGGCAGTCGCGACATTGCATGATCTGATCTGGCAGTTGGGAGAAGTTGGTCCCTGTTCTGCCAAGGGACAGGAAAGATCAGAGAGATTGAATGACTGATCTGTCACTCGCTGTGTCACCTCCCAGATCAGCATGTGACGTGCGAAGTGAACAGTGATCCTGGGACAATGAGTCGAAGTCCTGGTTTAGTGCAGGATTCACCTCAGCCTTGTCTGATGCCACACAGTAACTAGATCATATTACACTGTACTACACCACGCTACGCTACACAGTGTGACAGCAAATATCTCTCGGACAGGTGCTTGGACAGATAATGTATTGTCTCAATCATTCCTATCAACGCGATATTGTGTTTGCCACAATTCTGGGATCTTTCACGGCGTACAAATTAGACATATCCTATGCCATGCCAATGGAACGTCAACGCGATGTTTTCGGTGCAGTCGTATCCCTCCAAGCTTTTCTTTCTCACAAGTTCGGGTCGTATTCCTCATCGAAGGTGTCCAACATGCTCTCAATGTCCTCAATCTGCGCCCAATTTTCGGCCGTGAAAACTTGATCCACGGTCGCCAGGTGTGTCAACATGTGTGGCGTGGTGACGCCGTACATCAAGATGTCCGCACATCGAAGAATATCCTCACATTTGTGTTGCTGGTCCCGGAGAAACAAAAAGGCGTCTTCAAACATGTCCCTCAGCCCACGTAGTCCCACAACCCGGTTGCGGCCAAGGTAGTCGGTCTTTTCCACCTCCAATCGGCGATCGGCGAGTTCGCGGTCCATGACGGTTGCGATGCGCACGTACTTGCCAGTGATTTTTCGTTGCTTGCGCGCCGTTCCCCCTCGAAGACCACGCCTGCGGATGTCCTGGTTGTCGTCCCAGAGCTCTGAGAGCCCGTGCTGGATTCTCGCCTCGTGTTGATCGATGGTGGTATGCGCGGCGCGGACGAGATCGGCGAGGACACAGAGACGGTCGAGGTGCCCTTGGATGGCATCGAAGTCGACGAACAAGGCCGGGTCGAGTTTGACAGATACTGAAACGAATGTGGTTTGTGCTAACAATGCCGATGACGGTGGTTCGTACTGCTCGATCCCCGGGAGGAGCTCTGACCATGTCAACAGCTGAAGAGGGCACAGAAAGGGAGAGTCCTACCGTAGTCTTCCTCTTTAACTGTTGAGACTGCCATCTCAGTCTCCATTGAAGCCGCCATGTCAATGGGATGAATTCATCAGAGGGAAGTTCGATTGAGAGCTGAGTGAAGATGGCCGCCAGTGATGAAGGGTGTGCGGCAGGACTCCTGGAGATTCACTGTTTGCGTCTAATGATGGTTAATTATGTTGTCTCTCCGTAGGGTGTGGCAGGTTGCCGCTCTCTTCCTCTCTTCCTGCCGGATGCCCATCGATAGGCTCGACCGTTTTCCAGCTCCATTGTATGTCTATCGCCAGTCCAATATCATCAACTGCATCTTCAAATCCTCCACGCGCTGTACCAAGCGAGGCTTTCCGAACTTACATGACGAGCCGAGCGGAAGCCAAGTCTAGTGTCAGGAAAAGCCATAGTCAATGACATGCTTGATATCTGAATTTCAGAGTTGAGGAGGATACGGCGTCGGTGTACAGGGTCATTGACCGCCTACGGGCCTATCGACATGTTGCAAGGACACGGAAACTTGTTCGTCTCGGGGCTAAGCTGTCTTACGAGATGGAGAGGTTTGATGTTGCAGGAATCAATAAACGACGATCGCAGGGTTCCATGGTGAAATCCAGGTGTCTATCCGCCGACCGCGGACTCGAGGATGATGTCGGTACCATGTGTCTAGCGGTCATGATGCCGAGGGCATGAACTGCAGAGGCAGCGAGACAATGACACAGACATCTGGAAGCATATCGTGCAGCTTTTGATCCAGGATTGACAATAGAGGAGAACAAGTTTGTCATGGCATTGACCAAAGCGGAGACTTGAGTTGCGTTGGACTCCGAGATGAAGCCGAAGTTCGGAGAAAAGAAAATGGTGCTGTCTGACAGAGTACATGTTGCTGTCAGATAGAATCCTACAGTGGGGGTTCTGCTATGGTGAGGCGGGGGCGTCTGTAATATGTTTCTGTCAGACATTCCAATTACATCCTTCGACCTTTCCTCATTGTCCAAGCGTCACACCACTTCAACCACTGAGGATCGACATGGTGGGTATTCGTAGGTATTCACGTACCTAGTCTACGACTCCTCCATGTCCCCCTCCTCCCCACACTCCCTCCAATGGCTCAGTGACCCTTGTTTGCATCCCATCTCTCAAATACTGCGTACTGCCCCTCCATCTCACCCTGTTTTCTTTTCTGCGTCCCAGTTCCCATCGATTCCGAGTCACCCGTGACAGGTTTCTCGTGCAGTTTTCCCACCGCATACATCGATCGAATTCCCGAGTCTCGCGTGAGAGGCAAGCCCAGCAACCATGCTCCTAGAAGAAACCCATATAGATGTGCCGACAAAGGCAGCAGGGGAGGGTTCAATGCGTATGCCATCCACACACCCGACCCTTGAAATGGTGACTCAAATGTGATCTGAGGCTGAGCAAAAATGTCCAAATTGGCACAAAACCAAAAAAGGCATCTTCATCTTTCATCCCACCATCGCTGGGTACCCGAATGCAAAGTTTCCCGGGGTCGTGGTATTCTCGGAGATCTACCAAGGTAAATAAAAGAAAAAACTCTACCTGGAAGAGAAGAAAGAAGAAAAAGGACTCTTTTTCTCTTCTACATATCCCTCCCAAACAGAAGTCATACCGGGGGTAGTTTTAATGAGAAAGAACCCCCGTCACCTACATGTACACAACAAGTGTAGACTGAAACCACTTTCTTTCTCCTTGTAGTGACCGGCCCCGTCTCCCGCTTCGCCCGCCAAATCGCCGGCCAAGGCTACATCGTCGCCGCGCCCTCGTGCTACCACGAATTCACGGGTCCCGAGCCGCTCTCCTACGACGGCCCCGGCACCGACGCGGGGAACCTCTGGAAAATCACCAAGAAGGTCGCCGCCTACGACGAGGACGCCCAGCTGGCCGTGTCGTACCTGCTGGGCCTGAAGACGTGCAACGGCCGGATCGGCGCCACGGGCATGTGTCTCGGCGGCCACCTCGCGTACCGGTGCGCGCTGGACTCGCGGGTCAAGGCCGCCCTGTGCTTCTTCGCCACGGACATCCATAGCAGCACCCTCGGCGAGGGGAAGAAGGACGACTCCCTCAAGAGGGCCGGCGACATCAAGGGCGAACTGGTCATGATCTTTGGTACGGCCGACACCCACGTCCCCGCCGAGGGGAGGGATCTCATCCGCAAGACGCTGCGCGAAAAGGGCGTCGCCTTCTCCTTCTACGAGGTCCACGACGCCCAGCACGCCTTTGTCCGCGACGAGCTGAGCAAAGGCCGCTACGACCCGGCCATCACGAAGGTGTGCTTCGAGATGCTCCTCGAACTCTTTAACCGGAGGCTCAAGGTCGATCTGGGCGAGCCGAGCGGCGAGAAGCTGGTCGTTGAGGACATCTGCTGACAACCAGCAAAGCTCTAAAACGAAGGACAGATACTTTGGAAATAGGGGACCAAAAAAGATTGCAAGGCGGGGACGATCCAATCCCCAGTAGAGGCTATTGATCATCTAGACCAGACAATTGCGATACAATAGATACACCCAACCCCATACCAAGAATCGGGTCTTTTATATTTTTTTGTCCCGTTGGTCAGTTAAACTTGTCTTTACAATTTTGCCCCGGGTTTCGTGGCCTCCTCTCCCGTCGTCTTGTACCCGAACAGATACGCGGCGACCTTGCGCATCTGGACTTCCTCGCTCCCCTCGGTGATGCGATACCGCCGGAAGTGTCGCCAGATGTGCTCAAAGGGGTAGTGTCGCGAGTATCCCACGCCGCCGTGGACCTGGATGGCTCGGTCCGCGGCCTCACAGCACAGGCGGTTGGCGTAGTAGTTGCACATGCCAATCTTGTGGCCCAGCTGCTTCTCAATGGCGACCCACGGCGCCTTGCCATTGGCCTTGGCCACTGCCGTGACCTGGTCCATCTCCACCGCGGTGCGGAGGATCAGGAGCCGGAGCATCTCGGCCTGAGTCGCGAGCTCCACAAGCGGCCACTGTATGGCCTGGTTCGCCGACAGGGGCTTTCCAAACACCATGCGCTTTTTGGCGTACTCGACGCTGCGGTCTACGCAGTACTGCGCCGCACCGCAGCTGGAAGCCGCCTGTCGAATACGGTTCTCGTGCGTGAATGTCTGGGCGATGGCCAGGCCGTTGTCCAGCGGGCCAAAAATCGCTGACGCGGGCACTTGGACTTTGTCAAAGAGCACGGTTGCGTGGTCCGTTGGCATGTTCAGCGTCCATTCATACGATGCAACCTTCAGCCCCGGTGTCTCTCGGGGCACGATGAAGGCCGTGATGCCCTTGGGGTCTCCGTTGCGGCCAGAGGTCCGGGCAAAGACCATGCAGTGCGTGGCGGCGTGCATGCCCGTCTGCCATTTCTTGTTGCCGTTGATCTCGTACCCGGGCTCGCCATTGGGTAACGTGATGGGCGTGGCCCTGGTGTCCATGTGGGTAGCGTCAGAGCCGTGGTAGATCTCGGTCAAGCCAAATGTGGCCTTGAACTCGCCCTTGATGCTGGCGGGGATGTACTTGTCCTGCTGCTCCTTGGTGCCATAGTGGTGCATCATGATGATGAACGGATTGTTGCCGACGACACTGTGCTCGTTCTGCAGGTCGTTGGCCAAGCTCACGCCGCCTCCGTAGACCGGATGGGACGCCAGGTGATACCGGATGGCACACATGTACAGGTTCAGGTCCTCGCTGGCAGAGCCGCCGAATTCCTTGGGGAAGCCGAATCGGTAGAATCCAGCTTCATCGGAAAGTTTGCGTGCTTGCTGGAGGAGTTCCTCCCAATCATGACGAGGGAGGCCTAGGTTGTCCCATTGCGTTCGCGAAGATTCGCGGCGGTGGTCGAAGAAGCGGTTATTGTCGTCCTTGTGCTGGAGCGGCAGGATCTTGTCCTTGATGAATGCGTCGACGCGCGATAGATAGTTTTTAAGCTCGGCGGGATATTCGAAATTCATCTTGTCTCTGGGTCGGGAAATAAAGCTGGGGGCAAGCAAAAGAACTGGAGAGGGGCTCGACACTGGTCTTGCTCAAGAACAACTTATCATCAAGTGCATTTTATCTGGGTTGACAGCTTTGACTTTGCATCTTGGCGTATTGTCGGCTTTGTCGAAGCGGAGTAAGGCGAGGCTGATGATGGAGAAACATTATCCTCGGATGCAGCATCCCTCGGTTCACTGACTTGGGCTAACAACTCATGCCACTTTGGGTGGGTTGACACTGGCATATCTGACAGATCTTCAGTATTGGGCTTGTGCTCTGCCGTAATTGGAATTCCGTGGAGCATCAGCGGATTGGCAGGACTGGCTTCCGTTTTAGCCGTATGGCCGTGTACACCGAGGCACCTGCGAATCAGCCTTGTTCTAGATTCTCCAACGATCTGAACGATCTGTGGAACGCGCCTCGCTCGATTTCGACCTCGACTGTTGCTGTGGCCCGTAGGCGTCGTCAAAACATCTTTCGGCATGCTTTTCTCTGTGTCGGTGTCGGTCGAAATATTCGGGCCACTACAGATGACTTGTTTTACGCCATCGATTACCAAATCGAGCAGGGAGAAGGGTCCTCAGAATTTCCTCGAGTTGGGGACGACTTGCTGCTAATGTTCAGGTATGTAGCCGTGGCAGCATCAAGTGCAGACAGCGGGACGGCCTGTCATATGTGAAGCCTTGGATCCCGGAACTCCCCTATCGTCCTAAGTCCAGAGACCATTCAGTGATGATGCACAAGACTGGGAGTCTGGCAACCCCCATTTTGGTGATGGGATCATTAGCTGTCCGAAGAGCGTATGGTTGTTGCATGCCTAGAAGACGTGGCACGCAACTGCTTCTACTCGTACTCGGTGCTGTTCCAGGCACAGCACGTTGGGACCCCAAAGATGCCGAGTGGCTCTGTCTCGTCATCAGTTCTTCGGGCGTTCTGTGACTCGTGGCCATGCCAACCGCAACCCCTGATGATAAACCCCCCAGCGCTTTTGGTATCTTGCCAGGGTTGTCTCAGACCAGTGTCGGATGCTGCTCGAAGACTTGAAGGGTGCACATGTCTCAATCTCGTTTACATACTAGACTCAGCAAGATGAGAATGTCAGATTGCAAGGCCAGAGCATCCTTCTTATCCGAAGGTGCAGTCGTCTGGTTTCCCTGCGACATGAGTCTCATGCATATGTGGTTCTAGCCATGTCTCTGATGGCTCCCCGCAGACGAATTCCGACTTCCCCATACCAAACGCAAAGATCCTCCTCTTGATCGTCCACACAGATAGGCGAACAGCCTCTGTGGCTGGCGGTGATGATCTCGAGCACGGCAGGGTACGGTATCAGATTCCAGGAGAAGTCAGCATCGAGGATTCGAGGGAAGGCTATACCCAGGTGAGTCAGGAGGCTGAGTAGAAGCTGAGACCATCATGGCACACGGGCAAGCAGCAAACGTTGGAGGCGGCAGCAAAACGAGGCTCCAATCTCGGGATGCAAGCCACGGGAGCGCCAAGCTTGAATAGTTGCGGTGCACTAAGCCTTTCTGGGAATCTCCCTTCTCCTTTTTTCAACTTCCTCTCACTTCCAACATTTGCACCAAGACAACAGTTGATTCTGTGGCTTGATCACGAAATTTTGGTCCAAAGGAACCCACAGGCATAGCGCGACTGTTACACCGTTCAGAACTCAACCTTCTTTCGGAACGGTGGACCGGGGTATTACGCCAAAAGTGTCACCCTTCTTCAGCTGCCAAACAAAGAACGGCGACTATCCCCCAGTGGTGCCAGTGTCCACAATCATCATGTCACTGGCCTGTCGAGGCCCCCGCCGGGAGAATCTCATGCGTCTTCCAGCCATGTGGCGCTGATCTCTAACAGGGTGCCAACCTAGTAGCTTTTGATATGATTCGATGACCCTTTGGACAAGGGTTTGCAGAACTCCCAGAAGGGAGTAGACCACATGTGCGTCGTTCGCGCTTTGGGCTAGGTAAGATGGTGCTGCGGAGAAGGCTCAGCGTCGAGCGACGCCATCTACTACTCTACCTGCACATCCCTCGTCTTCCCTCCCTCTTCACTTTTGGTAAACCATCTTTGCGTTGTCGATTGGCACGCGTCCATTCGTTCTTCACCACAGTCGCTCTTTTTCCTTTGAGCTGTTGCTCAATGCAACATGCTGCCATTCTTTTATTTCCTTTTGTTGTCTGATGTGGCTTTAGGTGCATTGGGAAAATGGGACGGTTTCATGCCATGGAAGAAGAATCTGCTCGAACGCGACGTCGAACCGACCTGCTCTTGTACTGATCCGATCGCCGCCGAGTGGGCTACCAACAAATTCTTTGCGGATGCTGCGACATCTGCTGCGACCCCGGCCGGTTATTATCAAGCATTTAAAAATGGACAAGCATGGGTCTCAGGAGATGGGTTTATTGGACACACGACGATTGATGAGTACGATAGCGGCATCTGCGCAGCCATTTGCAATAGCATTGACGAATGCTCCTCGTTCGAAATCTACTTTGAGAAGGAAATCGGCGGACCAGCTCCAGCAATCAAGTGTTCTTTCTGGGCTGGTTCCATCAGCCCTGCTGGTCCAAACAGTGCAAATGCGGTCATCGCTGGTTGTAACGGCTACACTAACAGCACCTTGACAACTCCGAAAGGATTCGATGTGCCAGTATTCATTGCGGGTTCGGCGATCCATCCACCACCGACATCTGGGGCTTTCATGGGCTCAAAGATCTTCTATGGCCCATTTGACACAGCATACTGCGCCAAGGAGTGCAGCGCGGTCGGATGTAATTTCTTCAACACCTATGTTCTCTCTAAAGACGGTGTGAGCCAGGGTCAATATTGCGACATGTACGCTCAGACGTTCGGACCGGAATGGGCCACGGAAACTGGAAGATCAGATGGGAACACAAACTATACCATCTCTCACAGCTTCACCTGCCGTTCCGCTGGAGAAAAACGTGGTGAGGATCATTCCAATACCGGCAGCAATGGTGGCAAGGGAGGGTCTTGGGAAGATCATCATCCCTGGCACGGGAGCAATCCCTATGCAGGCAATACTGGGAGCAGCTCCAGCAGTAGCTCAAGCACTTCGAAAATTTCCACTTCTGCAGGGCCTTCTGCGACCTCTGGCAGACCGGGAGGTAACGGTCCCAGCCATACTAGACACTCACCATCTGCTTCGACACCAGTTTCTCCCACGGATGGGCACACACAACCTGGAGGGGGAACGGGGACACCATCGACGTCTGCTTCCAGCACGCCCACGAGCAAGCCTGGAAACAGCTCGGGAACCCGGAACCCCGTTGATCCTACCACCCGGAGACCTTCAACCACTCCAACCGGCCCGAGTGGCTCTTCGACTGGTGGTGGCCCAGGGCATTCAGGACCTGTTGAAGCGACTAGCTCCAAGTCGACTCCTTCCGGATCCGGACGGCCTCCACACTCGTCGCTCAGCAAGCCGAATCACGAAAGCCAATGGCTCGACTGGAACAGTTCTCATTCATCAAAGACCACGGAGTTATCTTCGTCAACCACCCAAGAGCCTGTTGATGCATCGACTACAGAGACCAGCTCGTTTTCCAGCGGGCGGCCAGGACAGCCAACTCGACCTCCGGGTGGTCGCCCACACTCTTCATCAAACAGAGGGAATAGTGGCTCTGGTGGCTGGGGGGATTGGGGATTGCCAACGGGACATAGTTCCTCCGATACTTTGACTACGACGACCACCTCGTCGAAGCCAGTCGAGGCTGCATCGACGAAATCTACCACCTCTTCCGTCCATTCTGGCAACCCCACTATTTCGCACCCCACGCGTCCAGGAGGATGGCCATCACACAGCGGATCAGAGAAACCGTGGCTTGATTGGACGTCATCGTCCACTTCAAGCTCTCTCATCGTCGATGACCTTACCACAACTTCTTCTGCACCATCTACATCTTCTGCGTATCCACGTCCGAGCAGCTTCACCTGGCCAGCAGAAAATGGTACAGGAAAGGTCTGGCTGGATTGGACAACTTCGTCTTCAACTTCAAGCCTTCTGCCTGTTGACGCTGCAACAACCACCTCGATCCAGCCAACTACCACTTCCACAGGTTACTTTAATCCTAGCAGCCGCTTTGCTTGGCCCTCGGAGAATGGAACAGAACAGATCTGGCTGGACTGGACGACATCTTCAACTTCAAGCTCCTTGCTTGTTGACGCGCTAACAACAACCTCAACACTTCCAACGACGACTTCGACTTTGTCGAGGCCGGGTGGCTCCGGCTGGCCCTCGGAAAGCGGGACACAACGAGTCTGGTTGGACTGGACCACATCATCCACCTCTAGTTCTTTGTTTGTTGATGCGGCAACAACAATATCGACGACCACCGCTACCTCGAATGCGGTGAGGCCTTCCGGCTCTACCTGGCCTGCGGAAAATGGCAGTGCATGGGAAGATTGGAGTAGGACATCTACGTCTACCTCGACCAGTCTTGCCGTGGCCGACGCTACAACTTCTTCTCTTCCTACCACCAGCTCTGGGGCAGTTTATTCTAGTTGGCCGTTTGAAAACGGCAGTCTATGGCTCGACTGGACCAAGACAACTTCATCTTCGTCGACCGTCCTTCCTGACGCCGATGCTACAACTTCTTCGCCTCTTTTGACCACCACTTCTCAGACCACTTCAAGAGCAGCTTACACCGGGTGGCCTTCTGAAAATGGTAGTCTGTGGCTGGACTGGACGCGGACATCCTCATCGACGTCGAGCGTTCTCACTGTTGCCGATGCCACTACGACTTCGCCCCTGGGCACGACCAGTTCCATACCTAGCTATTCCGCCTGGCCATCTGAAAACGGCAGCGCCTGGTTAGACTGGACACGAACGGTTTCAACTTCGACCTCGAGC
>NW_013550612.1:3352169-3353170 GCF_000835455.1 Fonsecaea pedrosoi CBS 271.37 | reverse complement strand
TGGCCATCTGAAAACGGCAGCGCCTGGTTAGACTGGACACGAACGGTTTCAACTTCGACCTCGAGCGTTCTATCTGTTGCTGATGCCACTACAACTTCACCCCTTAGCACGACCACTTCAAGATATGGATATTCTGCTTGGCCGTCTGAGAACGGTAGCGCCTGGTTGGACTGGACACGAACAATTTCAACTTCGACTTCAAGCATTCTCAGTGTTGCGGATGCCACAACGGCTTCTCTAACCACAACTAGTTCTGAACGTGGATATTCTGCTTGGCCATCAGAGAGCGGTAGCGCCTGGCTAGACTGGACACGAACCGCTTCAGGATCGACCTCGACCTCGACCTCGAGCGTCCTCAGTGTTGCGGATGCTACTACAACTTCCCCAAGCACGACTAGTTTCAAGCCTACCTATTCCGCCTGGCCATCTGAAAACGGTAGCGCCTGGCTAGACTGGACACGAACGGTTTCGACCTCGACCTCTAGCGGTCTATCTGTTGCAGATGCTACGACGACTTCTCTAACCACAACTAGTTCTACACCTGCATATCCTGCTTGGCCGTCAGAAAACGGAAGCGCCTGGTTAGACTGGACAAGAACGATTTCGACTGCCACTTTCACTTCGACCTCGAGCGTTCTATCTGTTGCGGATGCCACGACCAGCTCTGGACCTGGATATTTTACTTGGCCTTCAGAAAGTGGCAGCGCCTGGCTAGACTGGACGCGGACAATCTCAACTTCAACTTCAACGTCGAGCCTTCTTAGTGTCGCGGACGCTACAACCAGTTCCGGACCTGGATATGCTACATGGCCATCAGAAAGTGGTAGCGCCTGGCTGGACTGGACGCGGACAGTTTCAACTTCAACTTCAACCTCGAGCGTTCTACCTGTTGCGGATACTACGACCAGTTCTGGACCTGGATATACTACTTGGCCATCAGAAAGTGGTAGTGCCTGGCTGGACTGGACACGAACAGTCTCAACTTCAACGTCAAGCCTTCT